>NC_062232.1:97116405-97243905 GCF_902686445.1 Sciurus carolinensis
CAATCCTGCTATCTCATTTCTTAGAATATATTTAAAGGATATAAAGTCAGCATCCTGAAGATAAACTCCCATGCTCATGTTTATTGCAGCACTATTCACTAGCTAAGATGTGGAATCAGCCTAGTTGCCCATTAACAGATGAATGGATAAAGAAGATGTATTGCATGTACTCAGTATTTAGAGTATTTTTAGCCATAAAGTATAAAATACTGTCATTTGCAGCAAAACATATGGAAGTGCAGAACATGTTTTGTTAAGTGAAATAAGCCACACACAGAAAGATGAGTAATGCATATTCTATCTTAGAAACTAGAAAACTAGGCATGAAAGTTGAGTAGTGATTACTAGGGTTTAAGTAATGTGTTTGTTGGGAGAAGGGTGAGAAAAGGGTGGTTGATTTGATCACTGAACACTGGATGTATGTATGGAAATATTTCACTAAACCCCACTAATGTGTATAATTAACACATATTAGTAAAAATTGAAAATAAGACTAAAATAAACCTTACATAAAAAGTAACATAAGGGCTGGAGATAAAGCTCAGTTGGTAGAGTGCTTGCCTCACAAGCCCAAGGCCCTGGGTTCAATCCCCACCCAGCACCACAAAAAAAAGTAACGTAAAATGGGTCCTAAACCTAAGTGAAAAGGCAATACCTATGAAATTACAAGAAAATTTCAGAAAAATTTATGTGTTCTTAAGTTTAATAATATTTTTAGATAGAATATTCAAAGTATGAGCTACAAAGTAATTGATAAATTGACTTTATGAAAATTTAAAAAGCTTTTGCAAAGGGCACTATAAAGAGAATGAAAAGACAAACCACAGCCCAGGGAAAATATTTGCAAAACACAACTGAGAAATGATTTGTACCTAAAATATACAAAGAATTTTCAATATTCAATGATCAGAAAATGACAATTCTACTAAACAATGGGCAAAATTTATTAGCAGAAGTACAGGAAAATTAGTATGCAGAAAAATATAAATAACTTATATAAACCCTCTGCCTTCATCCAATTTCTAAAAGAGAGTTCAAACAACTTCCTTTAACCAACTGATGAAAGTTTCAGATAATGAGTGAGAAAATGAAGAGTAAACTAGAGAGTTCATAGAATATACAGTGGAGTTGGAGACAAGAGCGACTTTCGAGGGCATCTGCTATTTATGTGGTATATTTTTCAATAAAATTTCCCATTGATAGTGTTATAGACAGTTCTAGTAAAATTTTAAATTGCTTTTCATTTATGTTTAGGTCTTGAATATTCCTTTGGATACAAATATAAGGCAGTTTTATTTCTTGTAGGCTTTATTTTCAGATATATCATAAATATTCAGAAAAATGGAGTCTTAAGACTAATAGTAATCTCTTTAATGAAAACTGATAAGGACAGGTGTGAACTGAATAAGAAAGCGGGCAGCACAGTGGACAAAGTTATTTTTATCACTTGTTCATGCATTGCTCTCCTGACTTCAATGAGCAGTTGTACTACTTTCATTTTAAATTATTTTGGAGTAAATCACATCTCCATTTCATTAGGTTGATATCTGAAAATGTTTCTTATTCATTTGATTGAAGCATATTTCCATATTTTAAAAATTTACTTGACTGTGTTGGTTTCTAGACATGAGATATAAGAACCACCTCCATCAGTCTTATCAGATTGGCTTCTTGTAGTAGCTACACCTTACTTATTAGCCAGGCCTGAGATTCTGAGTGACTCTCAAGCCTTTGTGCTTGTTCAAAAGCTTCTTTGATTCATTATCCCTTAGTACATAGTGTCTGTTTATTGCCCCAAGACAGGTGATATAGAAGCCAGTCCCGTGAGAAATAGCTAGAGAAGTTGAGGGGTATGATGTGTGGTTCAATTCCTTTTCTTCTGAGGGAAAACTGGGAGCTGGCTGGCATTTATCTCCCACTTGTTCTGCACTAAGACAGATAGGGGGGCCTGTGGCACTCTCCTGGTCTCTTCTTCAGTTCTCTTTCAACCTTTTGTTTTGCATTTGTTTATTTGATTGTTTTTGAAGTGTTTGGCATCAAGCACAGGTCCTTGTGCCTGTTAGACAAGCACATTACCACTGAGCTATATCCCCAGGCTGTTTTGCTTTTTGTGACCCCCCAGAAGTCTAAAGAACTCTGGGGTCTGCCAGCTCCTAGAGACAAGAAAGTAAGCCAGGAAGAGAAGCTGTGGGAAGTGCCAACATTACCATTCAGGCTCTTACTGGAATACTAATCTCCTGCCCTGTGAGCTCCCAGATGCATGATAATTAAAAGCACAAACTCTAGCAGCAGATGGGAAAGTAAGGATGTTGGATGTACAGTCAAACCCCTTTCAACGATAATCTAGGAGCTAGGTGCTTTCACTTATTATGTTCTGAGCTAGGGGAAATATTCACTGGTAGCACATTTGTGCCAGATTAAAACTGCCACTTTTTCTCTTTGGTCTGGAGGAACTCACAAACACCAAATTCTCTTCTCTCCCAGAGTTAGATCGTTTAGGAGCTATAAAAGTTGAGCCACTTGATGTGTGAACCATTTACTTCCATGGACAGACTAAAGGCTAGGTTTCATTGCTAGAGTGAGATGGTGAAAAAGGTTCAGGAAGTGCCCACATGCCCATTTGGGCTCCTGAAGGTCTTACTAACTCCCTTTCTAATCAGTTGTCAGAAAAAGGCAAGTCGGGTGACTAATGTTTTTATAGTGGCTGAAAAGAAAGTATGTAGTTAACCCTTTGCAGGGAGAAAGTGGGAGTTGACTACTATGGACTTTTGCTCTGTGCTGAGACTGGAAAGAGACATTTTGAATCTGTCACTTTATTCTTTTTTGTTCCTGTGGACTCACAAATACCAAGATTTATCTTTTCCCAGAGCTAGGTGATGTAAGAACCAGTCCTTTGGCAGGGAGTTATTAGTAGTGCAGGAAATATATTTGTGGTCCAAACCCACCACTCTTCAGGGAGATGAGAGTTATAGATTCCCTCTTCTTTTTCCTCATTCATGATTATTTATTTATTTATTCTTTTGGTATCAGGGATTGAACTCAGGGGCGATTAACCAATGAGCCACATACCCAACCTATTTTTTTCTTTTTTTAATATAAACTTTTATTTATTTATTTTCATTGACTTTTTTCGACAGTGATAAATATTTTTTTAATTATTTTTATGTATATATGGTAATAATGTCTCCGATTCTACTGTCCTTCTCCTCCCTACCCACTCCACCCCTCCCCTCACTCCCCTCTGTACAATTCAATTTCCTTCATTCTTTCCTACCCACCCCCGAATATGAATCAACATCTGTTTATCAGAGAAAAAATCTGGCCTTTGATTTTTTTGAAATTGGCTTTTTTCAATGGTACTGGAATGGTACTCTCCAGTTCTATTTATTTACCAGCAAATGCCATGATTTCATTCTTTTTTAAGACTGGGTAATATTCCATTGTGTATATGTACCATATTTTCTTTATCCACTCATCTGTTAAAGGGCATCTAGGTTGGTTCCATAGTTTTACTATTGTGAATTGAGCTGCTGTAAACATTGATGTGGCTGCCTCACTGTAGTGTGCTGATTTTAAGTCCTTTGGTATAAACCGAGGAGTTGGATATTTGGGTCAAATGGTGGTTCCATTCCAAGTTTTCTGAGGAATCTCCATATTGCTTTCCAAAGTGGTTATGATTCCCTCTTAATTGTAATGTACTGTGTTCAGGGTAGGGCTTGTTTGTATGTCTCTGCTTTCTCTAACTATGTCAAACTGGACATATTCTAAATAGCATTGTGTGCCTTTCTTGGTTTCTGGATTTCTCTGCACAGAATTACCCATGAGTAGCTTTTATTCTGTGCATCTGTAGAAGTAGGGAATGTTAAGAACCTCCTGTCTACCATTTTCCTGAATTCCTTCAAAGATTAATCCAATATTGATGTAACCAAACAGAAGACAGACTATTTACCTATCAAAATGAAGTTTGAGAAACTTAGGGGTATACCAAGTACTGCCTTGTAAATTAGTATGCAATTTTATTCTTTTTTTCTCCTTGTTAAAAACTTAAATTTAAATTTTTTTGCATCATAGGATATTCTTTTATATTTGTGCTAATTATATTCTTTTATATATGTTCTAATTAGTTATACATGACAGCAGAATGCATTTCAACTCATTGTATACAAATTGAGCACAACTTCTCATTTCTCTGGCAGTACATGATGCAGAGTCACACTGTTTGCGCAATTATATATGCACATAGGATACTAATGTTCATCTTGTTATTACCCTATGTACATGTATGATTGCACATTCACCATCTTTCCCACCTCCACACCCATTCCCTTCCCCTCACTCCCCTCTGCCAAATCCTAAGTTCCTTCATTTTTCCCTAGAATCTGCACAAGATAAATGGATAAAGAAAATGTGGTATATATACAACAACAATTTTATTCAGCCATAAAGAACAATGAAATTATGTCATTGCAGGAAAATGAATGGAAATGGAAACCAAAATAAGCCAGACTCAGAAAGAAAAGTGCAATATTCTTTCTCTCATATGTGGAATCTAGAGGGGGGAAAAAGAAAAAGGAAAGTGGATCTCTTAAAAACAGAAGAAAGACCATTAGTGTAGAGAAAGGAAATCAGGGGGATGTCAAAGAGATGTTCTAGGGAATAAAACTGACAAAAGGATGTTATATTCATGTAGAAATATGCCATAATAAAATCCACTATTCTGCATAATTAATATGTACTAACTAAATAAAAAATAGAATCATACCTATTTATGAAATACTATGTGCTGTTTTGGTACATGTATGCATTGTACAAGGTTTAAATCAGGTTAAAATATTTATCTCAGTTTCTTTATCCATTCATCAATTGAAGGACATCTAGGTTGGTTCCACAATCTGGCTATGGTGAATTGAGGATGGGAGGGGTTGAGGGGGGAGAGAAAAAATAACAGAATGAATCAAACATTATCCTATGTAAATTTATGATTACACAAATGGTATGCCTTTACTCTATGTACAAACAGAGAAACAACATGTATCCCATTTGTTTACAATAAAAAAATTTATCTCATCAAACATTTATCATTTCTTTTTAAATTTTTTAAAAAATTTGTTCTTTTTAGATATACATGATAGTAGAGTGTATCCTTATATATTATATATACATGGAGTATAACATTCTAATTAGAAACTCAGTCTTGTGGTTGTACATGATATAGGGGTTCACTGGTATATTCATATATATACATAGGAAAAATTATGTGAGATTCATTCCACTGTCTTTTCTATTCCTATCCCTCATCCCTTCCCTTCAGTTTTCTTTGTCTAATCCACTTAGTTTCTATTCTCCCCATCACCCATTGTGCATTAGCATCAACATATCAGAGAGAACATTTGGTGTTTGGTTTTTGGGGACTGACTTATTTCACTTAGCATGATAGTCTCCACGTTCATCCATTTACTAGCAAATGTCATAAAGTCATTCTTTTATATGTTAGATATATACCCAGGAATGGGATTCCTGGACTATATGGTAGTCCTATTTTTAATTTTTTGAGGAATATTCATATTGTTTTTTACAATAGATAGTCTAATTTACATTGTCACAAACAGTATGTACCAAGAGTTCTTTTCCTTCTCCAAAGCAGGAGGCATCTCTTTTTAGGTTTCTTAGAGTTAGGGGATGGGTGACACTGGGAACTCCGTCCTTCCTGCCTTATTTAATATATATTATTATAACAAAGCCAAGTACTATAGTCTCACTCTTTCCACTTCCTTAGCTCTTGTGAAGGTAGAAAGTAGTTTGGTATATAAATAGCTGTTCAATTTTGGTGTGTCTAGGGAGAAATGGATGCTGGAGGATCTTACTCAAATTTCACCTTGTTCTACCCTCCTGCAATTCTATTCTGATTAGAATGTTTGAATTGAGACATTAAATAGACAAATTCCAAGAGAGTACAAACACTTTCTTGTTTCGCTGAGGTTACAGGCATTATCAGAACTAGTATGATATATGTCTTTAAGAATATTTCTTTGTAGAGATCTTTCACCTCCTTTGTGAGATTGATTCCCAAGTATTTTATTTTTTTAGAGGCTATTGTGAATGGGGTAGTTTTCCTAACTTCTCTTTCTGAAGATTCATCACTTATGTATAAAAATGCATTAGATTTATGAGCATTGATCTTATATCCCGCTACTTTACTAAATTCACTTATGAGTTCTAAGAGTTTTCTGGTGGAATTTCCTGGTTCCTCTAAGTATATAATCATATCATCAGCAAATAGGGATAGTTTGAGTTCTTCTTTTCCTATTCGTATCCCTTTAATTTTTTTGGTCTGTCTAATTGCTCTGGCTAGAGTTTCAAGGACGATATTGAAAAGAAGTGGTGGTGAAAGAGGGCATCCCTGCCTTATTCCAGATTTTAGGGGGAATGCTTTCAGTTTTTCACCATTTAGAATGATATTAGCCATGGGGATGAAATTGGAGAATATCATGCTAAGTGAGATAAGCCAATCTCAAAAAAACAAAGGAAGAATGATCTCACTGATAAGTGGATGATGATACGTAATGGGGCGTGGGAGGGGTTAGTTTTAGGGTTAGAGTTAGGGTTAGGGAGGGGGGGCAAGAATGGGGGAAGGAAGGACTGTATAGAGGGAAAAGAGGGATGGGAGGGGTGGGGGGAAGGAAAATAACAGAATGAATCAACCAACATTACCCTATGTAAATTTATGATTACACAAATGGTAAGCCTTGACTCCATGTACAAACAGAGAAACAACATGTATCCCATTTGTTTACAATAAAAAAATAAAAAAAATAAAAAATAAATATTTCTTGACAGAGTATATTTTATATACTCTGATTTTCAAGTATACCACAATCAAATGGAATAAGTTCCCCTATTGGTATATTCCTTTGAACACAATAAATTTAGGATGACTTAAGCATATGGGTCTAAAATAAATTAATTCTAATAATTTTATCACATTGCCTTTAATAACCTATTCTGGCTAATGTTGTTTCTTCGAAAGTCTTGAAAATTGTCCAGATGTGTAATATAATTCATAGCATTTTGTTTACTACAAAAGGCCATTAGCACATTCTTGGTTACTTGAAATAAAATGTGAAAGAGTGGGAAAGAACACTGATAGAGAAACAATTAGAAACTTCATCAAAAAGACTCTGGACATTGAACTTGAAAAAATTTTAGAAAGACCAGTTATCTTAACTTTGCATATGTAGTTGTGAATTCTAAAACAGGAAGAGTTGGTTCAGTAAATGGATGATACATAAAATACTGTACAAGGAATGTTCTAGTCCTAAATAGTGCTAGATTATGCAAAAGAATAGGTGAAACAGAATATTATAACATTTAAAATTGCAGTGACAATTGTTTTGTTTTACTTTAACATTATTAAATCCTTTTAAGATTGGTTTACTTAAATAGATATTTGTAATAGAGTAACAACCAACTTTAAATCATGGTAAAAGAAGTTTAATTTAATATTTTTTACAAATATACTCAGAATATTTGCATGCATATTTTGCTCAAGCACAAGATAAAACCAAAAATTTCTAGGAACAGTATAATGATGTTGTGATGACAGTAGCAAAGAGATAATTACATATATTGTTCATTGCTTTACCACTCAATCACCAAGAATAAAAATTTAAATCTTAGTAAAAGATTTATCTTAAAATAAAAAATCTTAGTAAAGCAAAACCTAGAGAGGTAACTGTAGTAAATACATATAATTTTAATTTGCCTTGGCATTCATTGTTTTTCTGTGTGTGTTCAATGACAGAATTAGAAGTATAAATTTATAAATCCACAATTACATTTAATTTACTTCCATAAAATGGCAAAAGAAACAAAATATAAGTGTACATAAATGTTTTGAACAATAGCATAAATAAACTTGACTAAAATGTAATAAACAACATATTGTCTTGCACAGTACACATTGATCATTAGTTTAAAAATGAACTGGATTTAGATGAAGTTTTAGGAAATTTCATAGAATTAGTTCATATGAACTATATTTTGGCAATAATACATTAAATGAGAAATCAATAATCTAAATAAAGAAAAACATGCTAAGTGATTTTTAAGACACACTTCTAAATAATCTTGGATTAAATAAATAAATATTTATAATAAATGATAAAAGTTTTCCATATAAAAACTGAAATGATGACTTGGTGGGTGCCATCACTGGTTGGTCGCAGTCACGGAGTGAGCTGGTGGGCAAGTCAGGCTGCTTGCATCATGGAGGTAGCAGGTGGGCACCCAACTCGCCAGCCTTGTGGAGCTGGGCATCAGGTAGCCAACCACCCAACCACCGGCCAAAGACAGAAGCCATCACTCAACAACCCCACCCAACCACCAACTGAGGTTTGTCGCCATCACGGAGTTAGCCAGAGGCTTCTTTATAGGCTGGTGCAGGCATTTTGAATTACTCCTGAGGGTGTGGCCATCATCATTGGAAGGGCAGCTCCCTTCCTGAGACACCTACAGGAGGAGAGAGGACCTTAGACAAGACCAAGGAGCCAAGAAGAGGAGGTATTGAGAGACTCGGGACCAACTCAGAGCCACCAGGGAACATACCGCACCTGAAGTCCACCACACCTAGAAGGCCAGCTTCCTAGTGGAGCACAGCATTATCAAGTTCCTCCAAGACTACAGGCTACTAAAGGCTAAGAGGTGAGTTATTGGAATTCTACAGAGACAATATTAGTCAATAGAGGAAATCTGCAATATCCCAGAGTTTCACTATTAGAGGGGTAGATACCTGATCAATATGAGAAAACAAAGGAAGAAAATGTCCCAAACAAACCTAGATGGTATAGTAATAAAATCCAATGACAGCACAACAGAAGAAATGTCAGAAAGAGAGTTCAGAAAGTACATAATCAAAATGATCAGGGAAGCTAATGAGGAGATGAAAGAGCAAATGCAGGCATTGAAGGAGGAGATGAAAGGGCAAGTGCAGCATTGAATGATCACACCAATCAACAGTTAAAAGAGCAAATACAAGAAGCAAAAGATCATTTCAATAAAGAGTTTGAGATATTGAAAAAAAAAACAAACAGAAATCCTTGAAATGAAGGAAACAGTAAATCAAATTAAAAACTCCATAGAAAGCATAACCAATAGGATACAACACCTGGAAGACAGAACCTCAGATATAGAAGACTAAATATTTAATGTTGAAAACAAAGTTGACCACACAGAGAAAATGGTAAGAAATCATGAACAGAATCTACAAGAACTATGGAATATCAAGAAAAGGCCAAATTCAAGAATAATCTGGATTGAGGAAGGCTTAGAGAAATAAACCAAAGGAATGAATAATCTATTCAATGAAATAATATCAGAAAATTTCCCAAATCTGGAGAATGAAATGGAAAATCAAGTACAAGAGGCCTATAGGACTCCAAATACACAAAATTACAACAGACCCACACCAAAGCACATTATAATGAAAATACCTAACATACAAAATAAAGATAGAAATTTAAAGGTTGTGAGAGAAAAGAATCAAATTACACTCAGACAAAACCAATAAGGATATCAGCAGATTTTTCAATCTAGACCCTAAAAGCTGGAAGAGACTGGAAAAATATATATCAAGCCCTGAAAGAATATGGATGCCAACCAAGAATCTCATACCCAGCAAAACTTACCTTCAGATTTGATGACAAAATAAAATCCTTCTATGATAAACAAAAGCTAAAAGAATTTACAAATAGAAAGCTGGCATTACAGAACATTCTCAGCAAAATATTCCATGAGGAAGAGATGAAAAACAATGATGCAAATCAGCAAAGGGGGAACTACCCTAAAGGAACAACCAAATAAAGAAGAAATCAAGTCGTGTCAAAAAGAAAAAATGAGCCAAATGACTGGGAATACAAATCATATCTCAATAATAACCCTGAATGCTAATGGCCTGAACTCATCCATCAAAAGACATAGACTGGCAGATTGGATTAAAAAGAAAGATCCAACAATATGCTGCCTTTCTATGCATCTCATAGAAAGATACCCACAGACTAAAGGTGAAAGGATGGGAAAAAACATACCATGCACATGGACTCAGCAAAAAAGCTGGAGTATCCATCCTCATTTCAGATAATGTGAACTTCAAGCCAAAGTTAGTCAGAAGGGATAAAGAAGGACATTTCATACTGCTTAAGGGAAGCATAAATCAGCAAGACATAACAATCATAAATATCTATGCCCCAAACAGTGGTTCATCCATATACGTCAAACAAATCCTTCTCAATTCCAGAAATCAAAAGACCAAAATACAATAATACTAGGTGATTTTATCACACCTCTCCCACCACTGGAAAGATCCTCCAAACAAAAATTGAACAAAGAAACCATAGATCTCAATAACACAATCAATAATTTAGACTTAACTGACATATATAGAATATACCATCCAACAAAGAACAAATACACTTTCTTCTCAGCAGCACATGGATCCTTCTCTAAAATAGACCATATTTTATGCCACAAAGCTACTGTTAGCAAATACAAGAAGATAAAGATAATACCTTGTATTCTATCAGATCATAATGGATTGAAATTAGAAATAAATGACAGAGAAAAAAACAGAAACTACTCCAATACCTGGAGATTAAATAATATGCTATTGTATGATGAATGGATAACAGAAGATATCAGGAAGGAAATTAAAAAATTCTTAGAGGTAAATGAGAACAAAGAAACATCATATCAAAATCTCTGGGACATTATGAAAGCAGTACTTAGAGGAAAATTTATATCATGGTGTGCATTCAATAAAAGAAGAAAAAAAATCAACATAAAAAGACCTAACACTACAGCTCAAAGCCCTAGAAAACGAAGAACAGAGCAACACCAAAAGTAGTAGAAGACAGGAAATAGTTAAAATCAGAGCTGAAATCAATGAAATTGAAACAAAAGAAACAATAAAAAAATTGATAAAATAAAGAGGTGGTTCTTTGAAAAAATAAACAAATTGATAAACCCTTAGCCATACTAACAAAGAGAAGGAGAGAGAAAACTAAAATTACTAAAATTTGGAATGAACAAGGAAATATCACAACAGACATGATTGATATACAAAACATAATTAGAAGCTATTTTGAAAATCTATAATCCAACAAAATAGAAAATCTCGAAGACATCAACAGGTTTCTAGAGACACATGAATTACCAAAACTGAATGAGAAGGACGTACACAATTTAAATAGATCAATTTCAAGTAATGAAATAGAAGAAGTCATCAAAAGCCAACCAACAAAGAAAAGTCCGGGACCAGATGGATTCTCAGCCGAGTTCTACAAAACCTTTAAAAAAGAGCTCATTCCAATACTTCTCAAAGTATTTCATGAAAGTGAAGAGGAGGGAACCCTCCCAAATTCGTTCTATGAAGCCAATAACACCCTGATACCTTAACCAGACAGAGGCACATCGAGGAAAGAAAATTTCAGACCAATATCCTTAATGAACTTTGGTGCAAAAATTCTCAAGAAAATCTTAGCAAATTGCATACAAAATATATTAAAATGATAATGCACCATGATCAAGGGATGCAAGGTTGGTTCAATATCAGGAAATCAATAAATGTCATTCACCATATCAATAGACTTAAAGTCAAGAATCACATGATTATTTCGATAGATGCAAAAAAGCATTTGATAAAATACAGCATCCTTTCATGCTCACAACACTGGAAAATATAAGGATAGTGCGAACATTCCTTAACATTGTAAAGGCCATCTATGCTAAGCCCATGGCCAATATCATTCTAAATGGTAAAAATCTGAAAGCATTCCCCCTAAGAACTGGAACAAGGCAGGGATGCCCTCTTTCACCACATCTTTTCAATATTTTCCTTGAAACTCTAGCCAGAGCAATTAGACATACCAAGGAAATTAAAGGGATACGAATAGGAAAAGAACTCAAACTATCCCTGTTCGCTGATGACATGATTATATATTTAGAGGAACCAGGAAATTCCATCAGAAAACTTTAAGAACTCATAAGTGATTTCAGTTAAGTAGCAGGATTATAAAACTAATGCTCATAAATCCAATGCATTTTTATACATAAGTGATGAATCTTCAGAAAGAGAAGTTAGGAAATCTACCCCGTTCACAATAGCTTCAAAAAAAATAAAATACTTGGGAATCAATCTCACAAAAGTGGTGAAAGACCTCTACAATGAGAACTACAGAACACTAAAGAAAGAAAATAAAGGAAACCTTAGAAGATGTAAAGATCTCCCATGTTCTTGGATAGTCAGAACTAATATTGTCAAAATGGCCATACTACCAAAAGTGCTATACAGATTCAATGAAATTCCAATTAAAATCCCAATGGTGTACCTTACAGAAACAGAGCAAGCAATCATGAAATTCATCTGGAAAAATAAGAAACCCAGAATAGCTAAAGGAATCCTTAGGAGGAAGAGTGAAACAGAGGGTATCACAATACCAGACCTTGAACAATACTACAAAGCAATGGTAACAAAAACGGCATGGTATTGGCACCAAAATAGACAAGTATCAATGGCACAGAATAGAGGACATGGACACAAACTGAAATAAATACAATTTTCTCATACTAGACAAAGGTATCAAAAATATGCAATGGAGAAAAGATAGCCTCTTCAACATATGGTGCTGGGAAAGCTGGAAATCCATATGCAGCAGAATGAAATTAAACCCTATCTGTCACCCTGCACAAAAATCAACTCACAATGGATCAATGACCTTGGAATCAGACCAGAGACCCTGCATGTTATAGAAGAAAAAGTAGGTCCAAACATTCAACATGTTGGCTTAGGATCAGACTTCCTTAACAGGACTCCCATTGCACAATAAATAAAAGCAAGAATCAATAACTGGGATAGATTCAAACTAAATAGTTTTCTCTCAGCAAAGGAAACTAACAGCAATATGAAGACAGAGCCTACAGAGTGAGAGAAAATCTTTGCCACTCATACTTCAGATAGAGCACTAATTTCCAGAATATATTAAGAACTCACAAAACTCTACATGAAGAATACAAATAATTCAATCAACCAATGGGCTAAGGATATGAACAGACACTTCACAGAAGAAGATCTACAAGCAATCAACAAACATATGGAAAATTGTTCAACATCTCTAGTAATAAGAGAAATGCAAATCAAAACCACCCTAAGATTCCATCTCACCCCAATTAGAATGGCGATTATCAAGAATACAAGCAACAATAGGTGTTGGCAAGGATGAGGGGAAAAAGGTACACTCATACATTGCTGGTGAGGCTGCAAATTAGTGCAGCCACTCTGGAAAGCAGTGTGGAGATTCCTTAGAAAATTTAGAATGGAACCACCATTTGACCCAGCTATCCCACTCATCGGCCTATACCCAAAGGATTAAAATCAGCATACTACAGAGATACAGTCACAACAATGTTCACAGTTGCTCAATTCACAATAGCCAGATTGTGGAACCAACCTAGATGACCCTCAGTTGATGAATGGATAAATAAACTGTGGTGTATATATATACCGTGGAATATTACTCAGTCATAAAGAATGATAAAATTATGGCATTTACAGGCAAATGGATGCAGTTGGAGACTATCATGCTAAGTGAGATAAGCCAATCTCAAAAAACCAAAGGACGAATGATTTCACTGATAATGGATGATGATACATATAGAGGGTGGGAAGGGGGCAAAAGTGGAGGAAGGAGGGACTCTATAGTGGGATAAGAGGGGTGGGAGGGGTAGGGGGGAGAAAAAAATAACAGAATGAATCAAAAACTATTATCCTAGGTAAATGTATGATTACACAAATGGTATGCCTCTACTTCATGTACAAACGGAGAAACAAGATGTATCCCATTTGTTTCTAATAAAATAAATTAAAAAGAAACAAAAAAAGACCAAAATAAATTACATACATTACTATATTCTAATAAAGAACATGAAGTCACTGAAATTTAAAAAAAAACTGAAATGGTGCTTATAGTTAAATCTATAATATTAAATACACATTTTAAGAACAAAAATGTGTAAAATAATTGGGCTTATCAATGAAATTTAAAAGTTAGAATGAACCAAAGGATGAGGTGAGTTATAAAGGAAGTAATAAGGACAAATTTTAACAACTAGAAACAAGACCAAAGACTCTAAGAATATCAATAGACTCAAAAGTGATATTTCTTAGTGAATATCAATAGACCCAAAAGTGACATTTCTAACTCTAAAAGAGTTATAAAGTAAACAAATATCCCATGCATGATTTGGGGAAAATATTTGTAAGTGAAACACATAAGCTAAGTATTCATTTTACAACTGGGAGTGGGGGAAAAACCCTAGGTAACCCTTAGAGCCTTGAGCAAGTATGTTTTACCCAGAACCTGTAAGAATAGAGGATGATCATGTAGTTTTAAAAAATGTTCAGTATTCTGATGATATCATCATATTGCCCCTTCATATCTACTGAGGACTTTTAATATTGCACACAGTGATTTCACACAAATAATCTCACTTGAAGAAAACAGGATGTCCACCTGTCAATTGTATGAAAATAGGTGCGACCAGACATCATGTTCTTTGTCTACATAAAGAAAAAAGCAAAAATGCAGTATTCATGAATATGCTTATCCTTAAAGTAAGTACATTAACATGATTAGATAAATAAGCCATTGCTTTTATGATGTTAAACACAAACTTCATAAATTATAAGCTTAGCATTCAGAAACACTATATTCAGAAGTTCATTTTTACAATCTTAAAATCTACCATTAGAATAATAACAGGAAGATTTCTATTATCTCCCATATTAAAATGTAAGAGGTTTTACTTGTTCAGTTGGAGAAATTTAACAAAGATAAAGTACAAGACAATAATGTGTTAAAAGAGCTACTCACATATAGCAAATTATTTGGGATTAATAGATTACAAAGCTTGACTTTTTCATTCTCATAAAATATACTCATTTGTTATGCTCATTTTCTTTCATTAAAAGTATTTTTTATTCATTCTAATTAGTTACACATGACAGTAGAATGCATTTTGACACATCAAACATAAACAGAGTATAACTTCTCATTATTCTGGTTGTACATAATGTGGAATTATACCAGTTGTGTGGTCATATATGCACATAGGGTAATAATGTCTGATTTTTCTTGATCATGAAGAATCCTTAATACCAAATATGGTTAAAACCATGATATTATACTCAATATTCTACATGAAATAGTTTCCACGAAAATAAGGGAAATTCTTTTAATAAAAACTTAATAAAAAGTGTTGTAATGGCAAAGAAATAATAGATTATTTTGAGTCAATGAGTGTTTACATAATTATGACGATAAAATGAGAATGCTATTGTGTTGGAACTGTAGCTCAGTGGCAGGGCGCTTGCCTAGTATGTGTGAGGCACTGGGTTTGATACTTAGCACCACATAAAAACAAACAAATAAAATAAAGGCATGCTCTCTATCTGCAATTACAAAATTTTTTTTAAATAATGAGAATGCTCTTGCTTTCATATGCCCTTAGCAGAAAAAAAGCCAGAAAAGAGGATTAAAAAGTACCATCTGCCAATTTTCCCGTTCCAAGCCCCTGAAAACCACTATATATATATAAAGCATATATTGTATTTTTAAATAATACAATTTACAAAAAAGATGGTGACAAGAATACTGATACCTAACACACAAAAACTAAATGAAATAACCAAGCATATCTTTAAAAAAGAATAGATCCAATTGGGAAAATGAATCTCTCAAAGCTAACATTCACATACCATACAATTTGAAGAATTCCTACTAGCTCTTTTAAATATGAAATAAGATTTATTTAAGAGGCAAGGCTTGGTGGTTTATGCCTGCAATCCCAGTGCCAGAGGAAACTGAGGCAGGAGGGTCACAACTTCAAGGCTAGACTCAGCAATTTAGTAAGACCCTAAGCAACTTAGTGAGACCCTGTCTTAAAATAAAAAATGAAAAGGGCTGGGTATGTGGCTCAGTGTGTTAAATCTGCAGTACAAAAAATAAATAAATAAAAGATTAATTGCAGGGAATGTAAAACCTCAGAATATCATTTCATTAATATAAAATATGATGTAGAAACAATTAGAGAAGACTCTAATATAAGGTGAATAGTCCTTCCTGATTTGGAAGGTATGGTTTGGAAACAAGGGCAAGACTAGGGACAAATGTGAAACAGACCTTTGACCACATTCATTACAGTGGCTTCAAACCATTTGTACTCAGCAGTAAGTAGACCACAAGGCCAGTCTGGCTACCCCTAAGAGAAAATCTATGGAACTGCCAAGTTTTTTCTTGTGGTGTCTTCCTGAGAAGCAGCTGACAGTAACAGTAGGAAGAAGCTTTGACACAGCCACTTTCTATAACTGAATTAGGGTTAAGACAGAACAGAGAAAAATAAATACAGATTTGTGTGTGTGTGTGTGTGTGTGTGTGTGTGTGTGTGTGTGTGCGTGTGTTTTATTGGGGATTGAACCAAGGGACACTAAGCCACTAAACTGAACTTACAACTCTTTTATTTGTTTATTAATTCTATTTTGAAACAGAGCCTCACTAAATTGGTGAGGTTGGCCTCAAATTGTAATACTCCTGCTTCACCCTCCCAAATCAATGGGATTACAGGCTTGTGCCATTGCACTCAGCAGATATAGATTTTGAACCAGGGAATATCACTTCACCAAACAGTGAAGAGGAAGTATGCAAAGACAAGTGTTCCAAAGTGGACAGTCCCCAAATTCCTAATTTTCCTCTGCCAAGTTTCAGTATCATTAAATTAATGATATAATATACATCAATTCAGACCTCCCCAAAACCTCTGAGTCAATAAATCTAATCACATCCAGGCATGGTGAAGGACTTCAAGGAGACTCCTTCCTTATACATTAATGTGGGTCATTTACCAGTTCAATGTAGACCTGACCTAATTAAGAAATCAATGCCCATTTTATAAAGTCATCTTATGGCTTATAGAATATTCTTCAAGATGAAAGAAAAAAATGAATATGGGATTGAAGTAGCATAAATAGATAACAAAGGAAATGACCAACAGAGTAAAAAGGCAACCATATAGAATGGGAGAAAATATTTGAAGACCATATATCTGATAAGGGGTTAATACCCAATATATATAAGGAATTCCTACAGCTTAATAGCCAAAAGAAAAAAAAAATTAAGAGGGCTTGAATTGATATTTCTCTGTAGAAGACAGAGGGACAACAGGTATATAAAGGGATATTTAGGTCACTAATCATTAGGAAAATGGAAGCCAAAACTACCGTAAGATATTACCTCACACCTTTTAGGATGGTCATTATTAAACAAAAATAAAAACATAAGAAAATATCAAGTGATAACAAGGATTTAGATTAATTGGAATACTTTTGAACCATTGGTGGGAATATAAATTGGCATAACCATCGTGGAAGAAAGCATGGAACTTTCCCAAAAAATTAAAAATAAAAGTACCTCACAATACAGCAATACCATCTCTTGATGTTAATTTGAAATAACTGAAACCAGGATCTTGAGGAAATATTAGCACCCCATATCCCTGCAGCACTATTCACAATAGCCAAGATGTGGTAAAAACCTAAGTTTTCACCAAAAGTTTACACACAATGGAATAACTTTCAACCTTTAACAAGAAAGAAATTCTGCAATATGTGACAGCCAGTATGTCAAAGATGCCAGTCACAGAAGGGCACATATGGCATGATTTCTTTTACACAAGTTATCTAAAATTATGAAATTCTAAAATCAGAGTGAATGGTGGTTGCCAGTGGCTAGGGGAAAGAAAGAAATAATTGACGTTCAATGGGTACAAACTTTTTAATTGTGTAAGATGAATACATTTTAGAGATCTATTGTTCAACATTGTGCTTATAGTTAACAATAGGGTACTGTATATGGAAAATTTAAGAAGGTAAATCTCATGTTATAATTAAGATGCTTTTAACTCTACAATATATTTGCAAATGCATTTTTAAAAAGTCTGCTGAAATCTATATTCTGTAAGAGTATGTTCATAACATTTTAAAATTCCTGACATGCATATTTATATCTGCCACCAATGATATCTAAAAACATGTAAATGGGGTCCTTTGTAGGGATATATTTGTGTTTTAAAAATGATCTGATGGTACTAATGCATTTTTATTTTTTAAAACTGATAAAAGAGAAAAAAATACTTTTAAAACTACTATAGGAAGCAGAAGTAAATTTTTAGAGAGCATCTGCTTTTTGTTTTCCATAAAATTTAAACAAACATGGAATTTATAAAGAAACCGAATGTTACAGAAGTAATACAACAGATTAACAAGGAAAGTTTCTGGATCTTAAGCCCCCTTGCTCTTCTCGACCAGCGACAAGGAAAGGGGACACTCCCCAGGAAGGCCAGACCGGGATAGGTAGGGCCGACTGACCGCCTGCTCCCAGCCCTCCGGGCAGAGGACAATCAGATGCTTCAGGGAGACCAGTCACAGCAGGAACTCGTTTATTGAGGAAGTCACACAGCTTTTATGTAGGGTGGGGGCTAGGCGGGAACCAATCAGCTTAAAGGTCAGCAAGGCATGGGGGTCACGTAGGTGAGAGTCCCATAGGACTATATGGCAAGCGCAGCTGATCATGTTCGCTGAACTGTTGTTAACCAATCCCTGATGGTGGTTTGATTTATTGTCATTAACCTTTGAAACCGCCTTTGAACCTTGATCTTGCTCACTCGCCAGGGAGTAAGGAGTCAGCCTGAGTTAGTTAACGTGTCATTAGTCCCAACAGGAAAGGGAGATAGGAATGTCCGGGAATTAACATGAATATAAAAGTACTAACATAGCACCAAGGAAATTATTTCTAGAAATACTGAACTACAGAAAGAACATTAAATTTTTTCAATCACTAAGAAATTAAAGAAATATTAAACAGAAAGATATATGTTATCATCTAGGTGTCTGGAGTTCACTGTCTCAGCAAAGAATTGAAGAACAGGATACAAAGAAAGCATGCAAACAGCAGGTTTATTGCAAGAACAAAAGTAACAAAGTAACAGGCTTCTCCAAAAAGGAGAGTCCCCAGAAGTTCAACAGGTAAGTACTGAAAGCACTGACTTGTTCTTTTCATAGGTTTTGGACCTTTCTCCTTTTTCTATCTCCTCTCCTCTCCAAGCTCTCTTAATTATCATCTCTTTGGTACCCCATGTCCATACATCGATTTTAATCTTTCTGTTGGATCCACTGCTTCTGTCCACCAGTACGGAGGTATACCTGATTGGCTGCTCCACTCATGTTCACAAGCACTTTCATCAGCTACAAAGTTGACCTTATCCAAGGACCCTTTGTGCTCATAATGTTTGAACCTGCCCCTACTTTCCTATTTTACCATCTCTTCCTCACTGCCTATGCAGTTCTAAATCTACCTCACATATACTTTTAAAAAGTACAACAGAATGTCAGTCAAAATAGGGGAGACTGTAGAAAAGAAAGTAAAACACATTAAATCTTTCATGAGTCTGAATCTTACCACATTATTTAAAAACTGCACACCAAGAGGGCCGGTGGCACATGCACAGTGACTCTGGAGGCTGAGGCAGGAGGATCACAGGTTCAAAGCCAGTCTCAGCAACTTAGTGAAGCCCTATGCAACATAGGGAGACCCTGTCTCTAAATAAAATATTTAAAAAGGGTTGGGGATGTGGCTCAGTGGTTAAGCACCTGCACCCCACATTCAATCGCTGGTATACAAAAAAGAAAGAAAGAAAGTAAAAACACTGCAAACCAGCCAGGCGAAGTGTAGCATACCAGTAGTCCTAGCTGCTTGGAAATCTGAGACTGAAGAATCATTTGAACCCAGGAATTCAAGGCTTCAAGGCCAACCTAGGAAATACAGCAATACCTCTTCCCAAACAAACAAACCTGACTGCCAGTCCTTCTCCACTCAACCACCTTAACCTTGCTGTTCTGCTGTATTTTCCACAATAGCACTAATAATCATCTAATGTTCCATAAAATAAGTTATTACTTACATTTACTTTTGTCTGTTCCTGGAACTAGAATATAAGTTTAAAGAGAGCAAAGATTTTTTGTTTGATTTATCACACATGCTTTGAAAAGGACTGGCACAAAGTAAGAGACTCAATGAATATTTTTTATATATATAAATGGAAGTGATGTATGATGAATCTAATCCTAGAAGTAAAAACATATAGTCTCTCTTTTAACTAATAAACGTTATTTTTAAAGTAATTTTAAGTTCATAGCAAAATTGAGTGTTCAGAGTTCCCATGTATCAAAGTGATAGATGTTTTGTAATTGGTAACACTACAAAAATAAGCATGAAAGTTAGGTAAAATATATGTACATTGTACTTAGGATATGTTTCTTTCTTTGTTTAGACATAAAGAGATTTGAGTTAATCTACTTTATTCAATGCACATTGTCATGATGGTAAGAAAAAAACTGTCTATTATTATTTTTTCTTGCAGAACTAGAGATTGAATCCAGAGCACATATTAGGCAAGTTCTGTACCACTTAGTTAAATACCCACTCATTCTCCTTCTGATATTAAATATCATACTCCACTTCCATTCCCATCTATCTCAAAAGCAGCTATTTTAATATTTTAAAAGCATATCTTTAAATCTGATTACATAGTTTACAAAACCTTATTTTGTACATGTTTTTCTAGTTTGTATAAATTGTAGCATTTTATTTCTTTGTGTTTTTAAGTTTATTTATTTTAACTGAGTATCATGTTTTTAAGATCCACCTATTTTACTATATTTTACATCTAAAATATGCTTCTAATTGCTGTATGATACTCCATGATATGCTTTCCCCACATTTTCCCAGTGATGAAGATTAGATTGCCTCCTACTAAATTCCTTGAATGTACCCTATTAGGGAGCTATAGCATAAATGGTTTGGGATATATACTTAGGAAAGGAATTGCCAAATTCCTGAATACACAAATATAGTTTGTCTATATTTGCTTGACCATGTTCAACTGTTGGATAGCAGTTGCGTTATACACTAAAAAGACCCAAAATACATTGGTTTATATGAGCTCTACAGTTCTCTCACTACCTTTTCTAAACAAAACCCTAGATAACTAATATGAAATTAACTTTTCTCTTTATTCCTTACCTTTAGGGCTTCTTCCTTATACTCAGGAAACATTCTTATCTCTCATGTTCTGCTTGAGCATTGATAAAGACACCTAGGGAACAGTAGAAAAGGAAAATTTGACTCACCGAAAGTTAAAAATGTATACTCTTTAATAAGACTTATCAAAAAAAAAGAAAAAAATCACAAAATGATATATGCCAACAGATCATAAAGACAACAAAAGGTTGATGAGAAGTTACTCAATATTATATAGAAACTTAATGACCTAGATAAAAAGAACAAAATTCCTTTAAAAGACAGAGCTTACCAAAACTGCAACAGAATGAAATATACAAATTTCCCTGTCCAAAATGTATAGTCCCGTGGCCCTAGCAACTCAATACATAATAAAAAACCTTCCCACAAATAAAAATCAAGCCCAAGATAGTTCTACTAGTGAATTATATCAAAATTTTAAGGAAGAAATAATAACAATTCTATCCAAATCAGAGAAAAGTAGCAGAAGAAAATTATAGACCAACATCACTTATGAACATACATAGAAAAAATCCTTTGAAAGATATTAGAAAATATAGAATCAAGTAACATGAAAAGGGTAAGGCAACATAACCAAGTGAGTTTATATTGATAAAGTACACTTGTTAACATATAAAAATAAATATAATTTCATATACACAATGAAAAAGAAAATCATAAGATCATCTTTAGATACAGAAAAGGCATTTGAAAAAATTCAAAGTCCACTCATGATAAAATCTCTCAGCAAATTGAGAACATGAGACCAAATCAATTTGATAAACAATGTGCAAGAAGAAAACAATTTTTACAAGTAACATTTCCCTTAGTGATGAAACACTAACTTATTTTTCCTACAAGGAAGAATGTAAGGATATCCACTATCACAAATTTTATAAAACATTATACTCTTATTTTTTGATATAAGAATAAGGATGGAGCACATAATTAAAGATATATAGATTGAAAAGGGGAATATAAACTGTCATCTGTAGAGGACATAATTTTAAATTTATTGCATCATATGGAACTATGAAAAGAAACACTATAAGAAATCATAAGTGAACTTAGAAGGTATTAAAATAAGTTAACATACAAAAGTCAATTGTCTTCTCATACACTAGGAAGGAATAATATAAAATAAATTTATTTTCCTGTGTTTTGATTTGTTAACAAATCTTATTTTAAAAAACTGTTTAAAGTTCACAGCACAATTGAGTAGAAAGTATAGCGTTACCATGAAAACCTTGTCTTCACATATGCACAACCTCCTCCTCTATGAAAACTCCCACAAGAGTGGTACATTTGTTGTGGTCAATGAACCTATATAACCATGTCATTACCACCCAAAGTACACAGTTTAAATTAGGGTTCATTCTTGGTGTTGTACATTTTATGGGTTTTGACATGTGTATCTCTACCCACCATTACAGTGTCATATGGGATAGTTTCATTGTCTTAACTATCCTTTGTGCCCTGCCCCAACCTCTGGAAACCAAAGATATTTTTACTGTCTCCATATTTTTGTCTTTCCCAGAATATCATATAATTGTATGTGGACTTTTTTGATTGACTTCTTTTTTAAAAATTATTTGTTTATTTTTCTAATGTTTTACAGATTGCATTTTGATTCATTGTACACAAATGGGGTACATCATTTCGTTTCTATGGTTGTACACAATGTAGATTCACACCATTCGTGTAATCATACATGCACATAGGGTAATGATGTCAGTCTCATTCCACCATTTTTCATACCCCCCTCCTCTCATTTCCTTCTACATAATCTAATGTTCCTCCATTCTTCTCTCACTCCCACCCCTGACCCATTATATATCTTTCTCCACTTATCAGGGAAAACATTCAGCCTTTGTTTTTTTTGGGATTGGCCTATTTCACTTAGCATGATATTCTCCAATTCTATCGATTTATTTGTAAATGCCATAATATCATTCTTCTTCAGGGCTGAGTGATATTCCTTTGTGTATATATACCACAGTTTCTTTATCCATTCATCTGTTGACTTCTTTTACTTAGTAATATGCATTTAAAGTTTTCTGTTGATCTTTATTGCTTGACAGTGTGTGTGTGTGTGTGTGTGTGTGTGTTTAGTACTGAATAACATTCCATTTATCTCGGTGTATCACAATTAAGTTATTTGTTCACTTACTAACAGTCATCTTTGCTGCTTCTGAGTTTTTCCAATTATGAATAAACCTGCTACAAATATCTATTTGCAGGTTTATGTTGATCTGTTTTCAATTGACTTGCAAAAGTACAAAGGAGCACAACTACTGGATCATCAGGTAAGAATGTTTAGTTTTGTTAGAAACTGCCAGTCTTCCAAAGAGCTGTACCAATTTGCATTCCCAGCACCAATGAATAAGAGTTCCTGTTGCTTCACCTCCTCATTTGCATTTGTTGTTGTCACTGTTTTACATAAGGGTCATTCTAATAGGTGTGTAGTGGTATCTCATTGTTGTTTTAATTTGAAATTCCCTACTGACACATGCTGTTAATAATCTTCTCATTTGCTTATTTGGTATTTTTATATATGCTTTAGTGAGATGTATTTTCATTCCAATATTTAGTCCAATATTTGATCAGGTTGTTCATTTTCTTAAGAGATTTTGCATATTTTAGATAACAGTCAAATAAGTTTTTAGTTTTCTCCAAGTTTGTATCTTCATTTCTGATTGTCTTAATGATGTCCCTCATAGGGTAGATGTTTTAAACTTTAATGAAGTACAGATGTTATCAATTATCACTTTAACTGATAATACCTTTGGTGTTACATCTAAAAGTCACTAAAGTTTCCTACTATGTTATCATCTAGGAGTTCTGTAGGTTTACAATTTTCATTTAGGTCTATAATCCTTGTTGAGCTAAATTTTGTGAATAGTGTAAGTCTAGATTCTTTTTTTTGTATGTGGATATTGGCCGTTCTAGCACACTTTATTGAAAATGTAATAATTTTGCACATTATAATGCCTTTGCTCCTTTGTCAAAGAACATTTGACTCACTTATATGTGTCTAATTCTGGCTCTTTGTTATTATCCATTTAACTCTTTTTCTATTTCTTCACCAATCTTACACTGTGGGAATTATTGTATATTCATAATGTGTCTTGAATTTGAATAGTGTCATTCCTCTATGTTCTTTAATACTGAATTGGCTATGTGGGATCTCCATATAAATTTTAGAATAATTTTAACAATATTAACAAAATGACTGACTAGGATTATGATTGGCATTACATTGAATCTATAGATTAAGTTAGGAAGAACAGACATCTTTACAGTATTGAATGTTTCTTTCCATGAACACAGAAAACCATTAATTAGTTCCATTTGGATTTTATACATAGTCTGTCATGTCACCTGTGAACAAAGATCATTTTATTTCTTCCTTCAAAACAATTATATCTTTTGTTTCCTTTTCTTGTCTTATTGCATTAGCTCGAAATTGCAGTACAATATTGGGAAGTAATAAGAAGGGACATTATTGCTCTGTTCTTGATCTCATTGAAAAAGCTTCCTATTACTCCCCATTAAATATCATGCTAGTTATAGTTTTTGTAGATATTCTTTTTTCCATTGAAGGAATTCCTCCCTACTTCTAGTTTACCAAGAGTTTTCATCATGAATATATTTCAAATTTTGTCAAATACTTTTTCTCCTTGTATTCAGCCTGTTTATGCATTAATTGATATTTGAATATTCACCCATCTTTAGATATATGGGATAAATTTCAATTGATTGTGATGTACAATTCCTTTTAAATATTGTTGAGTTTTGCTAATATTTTATTGGTGATTTTTGCATTTATGTTCATGAGAAATATAGGTCTTCAGTTTTCTTGTAAAGCCTTTGTCTGGTTTTGGTATTCGGGTACTTTTAGAATAATTGAATGGGGAAGTATTCCCTCTGTTTCTGGAAGAGATATATAGTATTGTTATAATTTCTTCCTTAAATGTTTGATAAAATTCACCATTGAACCCATCTGGGCCTGGTGTTCTCTGTTTTGAAAGATAAATCATTGATTCAATCTCTTTGATAGACTTATTCATGTTTCTTATTTCTTCTTTTTTAGTTGACTTATTTTAATTGGTACATTATAGATATACATAAAACTCATTTTGATATGTTCGTATATGAACATGATGTAGTTTGGTTAATTTAATTCTGCTGTTCCATCCCTTTCCCACCTGTTCTTCTCTCCCCGTCATTCCCCTTCTACTTCACTGTTCTCCCTTATATTTCCCTGAGACACACACACACAGTGCGTTATTGTTGTACAAAATATTGGAAGCTATTTTGACATAATATTAGAAGCATGGAATATAATTTGCCCCAGTTTGGTTCCCAATACTTCCCCTTTTCCTCCCGTCCTTCCTTCCCCCTCTTCCTCTACCTCTATATTAATGCTTATCTATCTGTTTATGGTTTTCTTTTAATTAGAGCTTTAAATATATAAATAATGCTGAAATTCACTGTGGTATAGTCATATATGTACATAGGATAGCTAGGTCAATTTCATTCCTCTGTTCCACCCTTTTCTTGTCCCTGCTCCCTCCCTCTCAATCCCCTTCCTCTACTCTGTTGATCTCTCTTCTATTGTGATGGGATTCCCCACCACCACTTTTCCCACTTTTCTCCAACTTCTGCATATGACAGAAAATATTTGAGCCTTGACTTTTTGAATCGAACTTATGTCATTTAGCCTGATATTCTCCAGTTCTATTCATTTACCAGCAAATGCCGTAATTTCACTCTTTATGACTGAGTAAAACTCTGTTGTGTATATATACCACACTTATTTTATCCATTCATCCTTTGACGGGCATCTTGGCTGCCTTAATTTTCTGCGTCTGGCTTATTTCACTCTGCATGGATGTTTATTTCTTTTAGCATTTATTTTGGCAATTGGTGTCTTTCACAGAATTATTTCGTTTCATTTGCTATCAAACTTATTGATATAGAATTGTTTATGATATTCCTTTTTGGTCATTGTAATGTCCATGGGTTCTGTACAATAGTCCCTTCTTTTATTTCTGACATTAGTAAATTGTTATTTTTCCTTTTACTTAGATTTCTTGATGGGAGACATCAATTTCATTGATCTTTTCAAAGAAATAGGTATTGGTTTTATGAATTTTCTCTGTTGAATTCCTATTGTCAATTTCATGGATTTTTATTACATAGTATATTATTTTGTCTTCTTCTCCAAACACAATATCACTTATAATTACTCCAAAAAAATGAAATCTTAAGTATAAATTTAATAACATATTACAGGCTCTGCATGATTAAAATTACAAAAGGCTAATGAAAGACATCAAAATCTAATAACAGAGAAAACCAAAATGTGGATTCATGTATTGGAACAATGTAAACAAACATGCTAATTCTATCCAAATGTTTTTGTTAGTTTAATATAACTTTTATCAAAAACTCAGAAAGATTTTTAGTAGAAATAATCATTCTAATTTTTAGATAGAAAGGGCAAAACCCTATAATGGCAAAAATATTCTGAAAAAGAATAAAGTGATAGGTAACTCTATTCTTGATATTAATGTTTACATAAGAACTATAATAGTTAAGATTGTGTGATACTATTCATGGGCCAAAATTAACAAAACAAGCAAAAAATTTTAAAAAACCTTATCTTAAATCTCAGAACTTATATAAACATTAACTTAAAACCAGTCATAGATTGAAAATGCAAAATGAAAGCTACAAAACTATTCATAATAAAAGTAAAAGAACATAGTTGAGATCTAAGTTTAAGTGAAGAGTTTTTAGACTTGACACCAAAAGCATGAACCATAATACAAAATTTTAATAATTTGGAATTTATTAAAATTAAAAACTTTTGATATGTGAAAGTATCTATTAAAAGAAAAAAGAACAAAAAGACAAATTGTAAAGTGGGATATATTTTAAAGTAGGATATATTTTAAAATTAATTATCTGAGAAATGACTTGTATCAAAAATAGGACCCTCAAAGTCAGCATTAAACTACAAAAAAAAAAAAATAAATAAATAAACAGGCAAAAGATGAACAAAAATTTCACCATAGAAAGTATACAAATGGCAAATGAGCACAAGAATAGGTATTCAAACTTGTTAGCTATTATGAAATGCGAATTTAAATCATGATGAGATGTCACTACACAATCCTTAGAGTGATTAAAAAATGCTAATAATGAAAACACCAAATATTGACTATATGCAAAGTTACCAATTTCTTGTACATTGTAGTTGGTAAATAAAATACTACAGCCAACCTTGAAAAGAGTTTGGCAGATTCTTACAACACTAAACATGCCTTTACTGTATGACCCCAAAATTGAACTCATGAGCATTTATTCCAGAAAAATGAAAACTCATGTACACACAAAAATCTGCATATGAATATTCAGAGCATCTTTATTCAATATAGCCTAAAACTGAATGTAGTATAGATGTCCTTTCATAAGTGAATGGTCACAAAAACTAAAGTACATCCATCACACCATGGAATACTACACAGCAATTTTAAACATTTCTTGATATACTCAATAATTTGAAGGAAATTATATTGAATAAAAAGTACCATCTCAAAAAATTATATTGCAGATTCTATTTCTCAAATATTCATAATTACAAAGATGGAGATATGATTGATAGTTACCTAGTACTAGGGATGGTGATGTTAAAGTGGGTGTGTCTATAAAGAGTACACAAGGGGATCTTGTCCTTTTCATTGATTCTAATAATTAAACAAAGTTATAGTTGTATTAAAATTTTATAGAGCCATACACATGCATACTCATACACACAAAAGCATATATATTTGATAAAATCTAAATAAGCTCTGTGGTTTGTACCATCATAAATTACCTGATTTTGATAATATGCTATAATTATGCAAGATGTCAATACTGGAGTAGGTTTGGGGAATGGTGCATGGAACTTCCCCATGTATGGCTTATGACTTCTTGTGAATCCATAATTACTTCTAAATTACATCAAATACCTAGGAATACATTTAAAAAATTCATTGCCTCATCAAAACTGAAAAGTATTCAATATTTCTTTGTGTGTGTGTGTGTGTGTGTGTGTGTGTGTGTGTGTGGTCTTGGGGATTGAACCCAGGGTCTTGTACTTGTGAGGCAAGCAATCTACCAACTGAGTTATATCCCCAGCCCTCAATATTTCTTTTTTGTGTGTGTGTGCTTGGTGCTGGGAGTAAAACCCAGAGCCTCATACATGCTAGGCAAATGATCTACCACTGAGCACTAATATCCCTAGCCAAAAAATACCAAATATTTCTAAAAGATACAAAAGAAGACATAAGTAAATGGAAAGCTATATCATGTTCTTGGGTCAGAAAATTCACATTAATATATTCATTATTCCCAAATTAATCTATATATTTAACCCAATGCCCATCAAAATTCTAGCAGAATTTCATAGAAATTTATAACATGGTTTAAAAATACATATGCCAATGTATATGTTGGACCATATAACTACCTGATTTCAAAACTTTCTATAAAGGTACAGTAATAAAAATACTGTGATGTCAGTAAAAGGAAAGACATAGATAAATAGACAATAATAGAGTTCAGATGCAGAATTACAGATATACAATTATATTGATTTTTATCAATGCTTCATATCAATTCAACCTAGAATGAATGATTTTGTTGTTGTTTGCCAAATGGTACTGAAACAAATGGAAAACTCAATTGGGAAAAAAAGATATATGATCCTTATTTCACTGTCACAAGAATTAATTAATAATGGATCATGGATAACTCATGGAATACCCATTAATACCAATTCTATAGAATAAAATAGATTATCTTCATGGCCTTGATGGATATAAGTATTTATTAGATGAAAAATAAATAATGTCCCCAATGAAAACTAGATAATTTGATCATTGTGAAAAGTACTTATCTTTCCTTATAACATCATTAAGAAAGTAAAATGTAAGACTAACACACAGAAGCAAAAGTTTATAGAATACACATCTGACAAGACTTTTTTTTTTTTACAAATTCCTGCAAAAGTAAAAAATGCAACCAAATAAGAATGGACAGAAAGACTTGAAGAGAAACATTATAAATAAAGATATATGAATAACTAATAAGTCCAAAACAAATGAGAAGACAATCACAATTAATTTTCAGGAAATGTAAATTAAAAACACAATAGTTAACAATCTATTTCCAGACAGATAAAATGAAAAAACATGATAACATTATATATTTGTAAGAGTATATAGCAAGTGGAGATCTCACATATTGCTGGTGAAATGTAAAATTGTAAAATCACTTT
The DNA here is from genome assembly GCF_902686445.1 of Sciurus carolinensis. NCBI lineage: Eukaryota > Metazoa > Chordata > Mammalia > Rodentia > Sciuridae > Sciurus > Sciurus carolinensis. The sequence goes on from NC_062232.1 coordinate 97,145,917, forward strand.
GGAAAATTGGTGGTTTCCTTAAAGTTAGGCATATATATAATCCATGACAAAATAATTCCATTCCTAGGTTTTTATTCAAGAGAAATAATAACAAGTCTACAAAAATATATACATTTATTCATAATGGATTTGTTCATAACAACCCTAATGTTTACTAACAGGAGACAGTATAAAAATACTAGAGTATATTTTTACAATGAATTACAGGTCAGCAAAAAAAGAAAAAAGAAAAAACCCTAGGAACAAATCAAACAAAAACAGACAGAACTTTATACCATTATTGTGTGTTTCATAACAGAAAAGTACAGGTAGATGCTATAATATTCTATTTATGTGGAATTCTAGAATAGACAAAATGAATTCATAATATCAGAAGGTAAAAAGTAGTTGCAAATTGAACGGGGAAGTTTTGACTAAATAGGTCTTAACAGAAATATCTGCTATGACAGATTATGTTCTTTAACTTGTTTTATGTGGTAGCCATATATATGTATAAAATTAGCAAATCCCATTAAACACATAAGAACTAACCATTTACTGTACAGAAATTATTCTTAAATACAAAATGGGAAAATTATGCAATAATTTCCAATTCATCTTTCTTAAGAAAATTTCCCCCAGTAGTATGAGTATGTGTAGGAGATGTATTCTTGCACATTTTCTTAGTGATTTGATTCTGGTACACCTTAGAGTTTATTCCATATTTGAACCCCAAATATCTGAAAGTGAAGACCAACCTCTAGCTCCTTCAATTTCTCACAAGCACAAAACAGTGACATCTTAGGGGGTTGGAGATTAAAATTATTGTAGATAAACTGAATCTAATTAAAGCTGTTGGCCATTCTTACTTTCACTTGACTCTAGATGAAATTTGAATGATCAGTCCTAACCCGATGCATGACAGAGTGAACTTTCTGGAAAATAAATATAATAATATTGTTCTGTAGTTTCCAATGTTCTTAATATAAGTTATAGAACATACTTATTATTGAAGAAATTTCTGTTGAGACCTTTTCTAGTCACATCTTCCCTACTCAATTTTCAACCACTTTCTGCCTTCTGAAACTATAAATTATTTTAAACTATAGGTTAATATCAGATGTTCTGATACTATAAATTAGTTTTGCACATTCTAGAACTTTAAATAAATGGAATAATACAATGTCCCAAATACAACAAAAAATGGGAGAAATAGGAAAATATAGGAAAATGCCATCCATAATCAACAAAAAGCAACTTAATATAAGTAGATTATAGAAGGCAGTGAGGAACCTGGAAATAGTGATAACTAATACCTCTAAGGGGCAAAATATCTGTGGTACACAGTGGGGTTTTTTCTCCATAAAAACTAAGGGAAGCATCATTATTTATATTTCATTGATGACCAGCCCCAGGCTCACATAGGATAAGCCAAGTAAGTGACAAGATATTCACCCTCACCCATACACTGTACGTTTAGCTTCCTCCCTTGTAGATTAAGGGCTTTCAGGAATAACTGATTAGCCTATTGTGATTAGGCTATGTCTGCTCTATGCCATGTTCCATAGGTACTTACTGGATAATAATTCTGGGTGAGCAAGATGATGAAAATGAAACCCTAGCTCACCAGCCAAGAAACCCATATGGTTTGATAGGCACTCAGATGGTGAGTTATGCAGTCAGACAGCAGTTTTAGAGACAAGGAAGATTATCATGGGGAAGTAAATTCATACTTCCCAAAGCCTGGATTACATCTAAGAAACATTGTAGCCCATCTCCTCAATCCTGATAATTTATTGTTGAGTAATACTATTTTCTAATAAAAATAAAAAACACACTAACTCTAAACAATGAAATTCTTCTAGGTTATCAAGCTTCTAAAGCTTAAGTCAAAAACTTAAATCCCAAACTTGTCCACTTGTTTTATTTTGTGGCATCCTCATCTTTGATCTCTAAGTCTACTCAAAAAATAGCAATCCCAACACACCCAAGGAACATTAAAAAATGTTTATGGTGATCTTCATTCACAACTTAATCATAAATACAACTTAAAATATATATGAAAAATTAGTTGTAAAATCATTCACATATACCTCAGAACCACTTGATACACAAGGAACTCATAAGCTGAATAAGTGAAAAAATAAAACTCTCATAAAAAACTATAGTAGTATCCAAAAACTTACAAAAGATATCCAAACAATATTCAAAAAATAAAATATGGGTATCTTAAACCAAAAGAGATAACCTGAATGACAAAAGAAAGGTCTGTCATTCTATTCTTATGTTAAATATATTATGAATAAATATATTTAAAATAATTATATAATATATAATATTTTATAATGTTTTACAAAATATACCTTATTAAATATTTTATATAGTCACATGTATACATAATATACACACAATTACATATATTATTCACCTATATGTATTTTGTATGTGTTTTCGTGCATCCACATAAATACATAGTATAAGTTAGTACATACTATGGAGAGAAAAATTATCTGTAGAAAATACATCATTTGACTAATAGGATGGGTAAAGGGGGTAGATGCAATACCCTTCATTTTCCACATATTTATATCCTTATTTCTTTTTGTCTTAATTTTAAACACATTGTGGTTTGCAAGTGAGGAAAGAAATTGATATAGCATAGTGAAAATTTGGGAAAATCTTATTTTGATCAAATTCTTTCACCAAAATAATTTTATATAAATATACTGACCTGTAAAAGAATTCATGAATAATCAATAAACTAAAAATGGATTACAAATATGATGACAAATCATATAACTCAGATTAAACAAAAGCCTATCAATAATAAATTATGAATAGAAAAATCGAATAGTTCTAAAACTGACACAAAGATTGAATTTATAATAAAACATATCTCCAAAAAGCAAAGCTATGCACCTGAGGGTCTCACTGGTGAATTCTACCAAACTTTTCACAAAGAACAAATGTCAATATTTCCAAACTTTTGCAAGCAATTGAAGAAGAGGCAACATTTCCTAATTCATTAGGAACTGGCTATATCCTCATATCAAAGTCAAAGAGAACAACAACAGAAGAAACTATGGGGAAATAAACCTTAACAATATTGATGTTAATACCCCCAATAAAACACTAGTAAATCAAATGTGGTAGCATATTAAATGAATCATGCTGGACACAGTGGCGTACACCTGTAATTCTAGCAATTCAGGACACTGAGGCAGGTGGATTGCAAATTCAAAGCCAGCCTCAGCAACTTAGCAAAGCCCTAAGCAACTTGGCAAGACCCTCTCTCAAAATAAAAATTAAAAAGAACTGGGGATGTGACTCAGTGGCTAAGCTCCCCCTGGATTCAATCTCTGGCACCAAAAAAGAAAAAAATCATTCACTATAAACAAGTGTAATTTATTCCTGTAATAAATGGTTTAATATATGTAAATTAATAAATATACACCATATCCATGGAATGAAGGATAAAATCATATGACCATTTCAATAGATGCAGAAAATGCACTTGATAAAATTCAAAATTATTTAATGATAAAATCAAATTAGGTACAGAAGGCACATTAGGTACCTCAATGTAATAAAGGCCATATGTAATAAGCCAATAGCTACCATCATACAGTGGGGAAAAACTGAAAGCTTTCTCTTTAACATCTGGAACAAGACAAGAATGTCCACTTTCAGCCATTTATTCAACGTAGTACTGGAAGTCATAGCCAGAGCAATAAGGAAAGAAAAAAAATGATGGGCATCTAAATTGGAAAAGGGGAAGTCAAATTATCGCTGTTCACTGATGACATGATCTTATCAGTAAAAATCCCCAAAGACTTCACCAAAAATTTATTCAAGGAAACAAATTCATTAAAATTGTAGGATGAAAAACCAACCTACAAAAATTGGTAGCATTACTAGATGCCTATAGCAGATAACCTTAAATAGAATGCAAGGAATCGATCTCATTTGTAATGCCTACAAAAAAATGAAATACCCAGGAGTAAATTTAACTAAAGAGGTAAAAATTTTGTACAATGAAAACTATAAATTATATGACTCATTTTTAGTGACATTGAATTGAAGAGGAAATACATAAATGGAAGGATGTCTCATGCTCACGGTTTGGGAGGGTCAATATTAAATGTCCATACTACCCAAAATAATCTACAGACAATGAAATTTCTATCAAAATACCAATTAAATTAGTAACAGAACTAATAAAACAATCTTAAAATTTGTATGAATCCACCAAAACACCTTGAATAGCCAGTCTTCTTGAAGAAAAGAGCAAAGCTGGAGGCATTATGCTACTTGACTTTGAAATATACTACAAACTTTTAATCAAAACAACATGACACTGACATGAAAGCAGATGCATGGACCAATGGTACAGAATAGACAGGCTACAACAACTCATACATCTCCAGCTAACTAGTTTACAAGAAACATGTTAAGACACCACATCAGAGAAAGGATGGTCTTTTCACTAAATGGTGCTGGAAGAATTGCATGTGCAGATGAATGAAACTAGACTCCTCAACAGTTGTAAAAATCCACTTAAAATGATTAACAATTTAAATTTAAGATCTAAAACCATGAAAGTACTAGTTGAGAACATATAGGAAATGCTTTGGGTCATCATAATGGGCAAGGAGTTTTTTAGATAAGACCCCAAAGGATAGAAAACAAAAGGGAGGGGAGAAAGCCTGGGGATATAGCTCAGAGGTAGAGTGCTTACTTAGCTGGTTTTGATCTCTAGCACACACAAAAAAAGCAGAAGTACACAGATGGGATTATATCAAATTAAAAATCTCTGCAAATATCATGTAACAATCAACAGAGTAAAGGGATAACGTACAGAATGGGAAAGAATATTCACAATCTATATATTGACAAGGGGTTAATATCCAGAATATGTAAGTAACTCAACTCAATAGCAAATACATAAATAATTAAAAATAATACAACTGAATTTTAAAAAAGGCAACAGACCTAACTAGACATTTATCTAAAGAACACACACTAATGGCCAACAGGTAAATGAAAAAAAATGTTCAATATCACTAATCATTAGGAAAATGCAAATCAAAACATCAATAAGCTATCTCCTCATCAAAAAGAAAAAAAATTAGACAATGAGTGCTGGCAAGGATGTGAAAGAAAGGATAAACTTACACATCACATTTATGCCTGATTCGTATATGGTTCTGCACAATATGCAGGCACAACTGAAAGAGGACAATTATAGCATTACAGCCCTTCTATTCAACTATAAGGTATAGGATAGTGGTACAAGGAAATCCTCCCAGTAAGAATAATTTTGGGCAGTATACCTAGTTGTATATTTTGCACAGAAGTTGGAATGGTCAGTGAAGGTATTACATATCAACTCCTGGCCTAAAGCCAATAGTTGGTTGGATGGTCATGATCTTGGAAGACACAAGATTGGAAAATTAGTGACAAAGAAATTTGGGAAAAGGATTGTGGGTAAAAAAAATTGAAAATATTTGTGCCCTGTGTGGAAAATATTTGTGCCCTCAGCAGAGCAAGATTTTAAAAATTGAGTGGTTGAAATAAACCATTTCTGGATACAAGTGAGATTCTTTCCACATGTTCCTTTGTCATTGTTAAATGAGCTCATGAACAAAGTGACTATGGTGGCAGGGATAGGGTTTATGCATAGGATCAACAACATGGACTTCCACTCACCAGCATTGACTTGGCTATGATCATTGCAGAGTATTGAATTTTCCACCAGCCAGGACCAACACTCTGGTGCCTGATATGATATATGGAATGTTACCTGATAATGATAACAACATTCATGTACTCAGTTACATGTTGATTTTATTAACTACTCCCATCAAGTAAAGGGAAGCATTTTGCCTTCACCAGAATAGAAACTCTGGATATAGAAATTAGCTTTCCTGCATTCATTACTTCTTCTAAAAGTAACACCCATAGATTTATTCAGTGCTTCTTCCATTATCATGGTATTCTTTTACAACTTTGCTTCTGAGTCAATAATACACTTCACAACAAAAGAAGTGTGACAATGGGCCCATATTAATAGAATTCAGTAATCTTACCATGTTCCTCTTCATTCTAAGACAGAGGGTTGATAAAATGGTGACATGGTCTTTGAGGACTAAGTTACAGCATCAGGTAGGTAGAAAAATCTATGAGGTTATGGTAAAATTTCAAGAGTTCTGTATATGCTCTGAGTCAGCATCCAATATATAATATTATTTCTCTAATATCTATGATTCACAAGTCAAGTAATCAAGGGGTAGACATGGGAATGGCATAACTCTCTATTACTCATAGAGACTGTTAGGAAAATGTTTATTTTTTTAATCTACCATTTATGCTTTGATGGCCCAGAGGTCTTAGTTCCAAAGGGAAGAATGTTTCTATCAGGAAACAAAATAAAGATTACATGGAACTAAGTAAGACCGCCATTCAGTCACTCTTAGAGTTTGGATATGTGTATCATATAGAACTCATGTTTGAGACAATGCAAAAATGTACAGAGATGGAATGATTAGATTATGAAAGATGTGACCTAATCCGTGTATAAGTGCATTTGATGCATTAATAATTTCAATGGATCATTGAATGGTAACTGTAGGCAGATGGGGCACAGCTGGAGAAGTAATACCCTTGGGGAGTATATCTTGTCCCTCTGGGTTCTCTATCTCTCTCACTCCCTCCTCCTCTCCATCTCTCTCCCTCTTTCCCTTCATCCCTTTCTTTTTCTCCTTCCTGGCTGCCATTAGCAGAGAAGCTTTCATCTGTCACACCCTTCCTTCATGATGTTCTGTCTCACCTCATGCCATAACAATGAAGTCAGCTGGCTATGAATGGAGACCTCTGCAATCATGATGCCAAAATAAAATTTTCCAACTCTTCACTGTACTTTTTGGTTATTTTGGTCCCAATGACAACTGATGACTACTGTGGAAGTGATGCGTTTAATGTATTAAATGGCTCAATGTGATAAAATATTGTGTGATAAAGTATTCTGTAGGAAAAAGTACTGAATGGAGTGGAGGTAGTAATCAGAAAGAGATTTTTGAAATCCATCTTATCAGAGAACAAGGTATTGATAGGGCATTTATTTGAACATTAAAGTCCCCAAGGGAAAATGACAGATTGCTGAAAGTGAAAAATTATTTTAATCTGGGTATCAACAGCTTGTTTCAATGATGGATAGTCTTTAGGATGTATGCAGCAATGAAGAAAAAATGGTATAGTTGAATGGCCTGAGTTACAATAGGGTAGGCCATTTGTTTGTGGGAAATTTGATTTTGATTAGTTTCCAGAGGAAATGAAATAAATTGTATGGAAGTTACAATGAACAGAAAGAAATACAGATGTCCCAAATCTTATCCTATAAATTTGTACTGAGAGGGAAAAATCGCTTTTCTTAAGAGAGTTATGGAGGAATTTGTACTCTCAGGAAATCACCTGAGTTTTAAGTTTGGAGGTAATGAAAAAATAAAATAAAATAAGGAAAACTCCCAAATATGAGCTTGGGAAAAACAGGGAGTTTGCTGTAGTTGAAGCAGGGTAGTCAAAAACTCCATGGAATTATTTGAGAAAGTAGAACAAGAATGTTTGGATCAGAATAGGGTATATAAAGAAATACAGAGAAATATATGTTTAAGTGACGGTGGGTATCTAGAAAGACTTGAATTGCTGGGGTCACTGACATAAGCAGACAAGTGAAATAGGAACAGAAACTAAGTGACCCATTGCTGAGATCCCCAAAACATCCTATATTTTCCTGGAAGAAAATTGCACAGTGGGTGAAATGAACTTGTGTTTTATATCCCTTAGCTTCCCTGAGACAACTTTTTGATCTTCTAGGACTTTCATATCACATTTTCCATCTAGACTTTTTAACAAGAGTTCCTTCCTTTCAGCTTTTTCTTTTATCTTAATTAAAATTAATTATTTTATGTCTAATCAACAGAGTGGTGTAAGATAGTATTAATTATCTGTTTCATTTCAATACACCATTCATTTTTAAGGAGGTATGCAATAATAAGAAGAAGGGATATGGTAATTATTTATCAGAAAAGATCAGAGAATTATTAGTAAACACTGAGCCTACTAATCCTTGAACCATAGGTACATTATGCTATGTTATATTATTAGAGTATGAAGGTATCTTAGGTGACCTGGCTTGGCCTCTGCCCAGCACCCATGCACAACTCCAGCGATGCCTAGGCCCAAACAGCGATCTAGCGCCTGTGATGCGGCTGACCATCTACTTATATGTGGGGTTGCCTCTGCCCACTATCATGGATTATTCCTGACCTGGAGGCTACCATCCCTAGTGAGACAGCTCCCTTCTTGAGACACCAGATTATCTAGTATCTCTGAGGCATCAGGCTACTGAAGACTAGGAGGTTTCAACAGTACAGTATAGTTTTATTGGAGAATACTTTATTAGTACTATTATTATAATTATTCCTAACACACCTACTATTATTTCTACTTTTCTTTTTTTTATTATTTTTCTCATTCTATTTTCCTCTTATCAATTTGTTTCCTTGAAGACTTTCTGCCTTTTCTCATACTAACATCCAATTTCTTTTAATTCTGCTTTCATTATTCTTATGATATAATACCTCTGTAGACTCACTTCTTATCTCATTAACATTACATCCTACATCCCTCCCCATCCTCTTTGTCCACTGCTAGAAATTGTGGACCTTATTACAAACCTATTGTTTATGCTGTAGATAATAATCAAACACATCATCTCTGTTTACTAAGACAATACTATTAATATCTTAATAGGGATTACTTGGATTAAGAATGTATATTGTTTGTATTGTGTGCTGCTAATATTGATCTCTCACTTTAAGGTGAAGTATTGAAAACCTGCAGGGACTCTATAAGTCTATACAGGGGAAACTGCAATACTTTGGATTCACACTGTAAGAGGGGAAGATATACAAACAACATGAAAAAACAAGGGAAGAAAGTATCCCAAAAAAACCTACATGCTATGTCAATAGAATCCAATGACAGCATGATAGAAGAAATGTCAGAAAGAGACTTCAGAATGTACATAATTAAAATGATCCAAGAAGCAAACGATGAGGTAAGAGAGCAAATGCAGGCAATGAATGATCGCACCAATCAACAGTAAAAAGAGCAAATGCAGGAAGGAAAAGATCATTTCAACAAATAAATAGAGATTCTGAAAACAAACAAACAACAGACATCCTTGAAATGAAGGAAACAATAAACCAAATTAAAAACTCAATACAAACATCACTAACATACTAGATCACTTGGAAGACAGAATCTCAGACAATGAAGACAAAATACTTAATCTTGAAAATAAAGTTGACCAAAAAGAGAATATGGCAAGCCATAATGAACAGAACCTCCAAGAATTATGGGATATCATGAAAAGACCAAATTTAAAAATTATTGGGATTAAGGAAGGCACAGAGAAACAAACCAAAGGAATAAATAATACATTCAATGAAATAATATAAGAAAATTTCCCAAATCTGAAGAATGAAATGAAAAATCAAATACAAGAAGCTTACAGGACACCAAATTTACAAAATTACAATAGACCCACGCCAAGGCACATTATAATGAAAATACCTAACATACAAAATAAAGATAGAACTTTAAAGGCTGCCAGAGAAAAGCATCAAATTACATATAGGAGGAAGCAATATGGATATCTGCAGATTTCTCAGCCCAGACTATAAAAGCTAGAAGGCCCTGGAAAAACATATTTCAAGCTCTGAAAGAAAACGGATGCCAATACCTCAGCCAAGAATCTTATGCCCAGCAAAACTTACCTTCAGATTGGACAACAAAATAAAATCCTTCCATGATAAACAAAAGAATTTACAAATAGAAAGCCTGCACTACAGAACATTCTCAGCAAAATATTACATGAGGAAGAAATGAAAAACAATGTAAGTCAGCAAAGGAAGGAACTACCCTAAAGGAAAAGTCAACTAAGGGAAAAATCAAGTCAAGTTAAAACCCAAAAATAAGTCAAATGACCGGGAATACAAGTCATATCTCAATAATAACCCTGAATATTAATGGTCTAAACTCATCAATCAAAAGACAGACTAGCAGACTGGATTATAAAGAAAGACACAACAATATGCTGCCTTCAAGAGACTCATCTCATAGAAAAAGATACCTACAGACTAAAGGTAAAAGGATGGGAGAAAAACATCATGCACACAGACTCAGTAACAAGTGGGGGTTCCATCCTTATATCTTATAAAGCAGACTTCAAGCCAAAGTTAGTCAGAAAGACATTTCATACTGTATAAGGGAACCATAAATCAGCAAGGCATAAGTCATAAATATTTATGCCACAACACAATAATACTGGGTGACTTTAACACACAGATTGTCCAAACAAAATTGAAAAAAGAAAACACAGATTTCAATAACACTATCAAAAATTTAGACTTAACAGACATATTTAGAATATCAATCCATGAACGAGGGAATACACCCTCTTCAAAGCAGCACATGGATCCTTCTGTAAAATAGACTATATATTGTGCCACAAAGTTACTCTAAGCAAACAAAAAAATAGAGATACCACCTTGTATTCTGTCAGATCATAATGGAATGAAATTAGTAATCAATGATAAAATAAAAAACAAATTGCTCCAACACCTGGAGACTAAATAGTATGCTATTGTATGATGCATGGAGAGCAGAAGACATCAGGGAGGAGATAAAATACTCTTATAAGTAAATGAGAACAACCATACAACATATCAAAATCTCTGGGATGCTATGAAAGAAGTACTAAGAGGAAAATTCATTGCATGGACCGCATTCAATAAAAGGAAAAGTCAACAAATAAATGACCTAACATTACAGCTCAAAGATCTAGAAAAATAAGACCAGGTCAACACCAAAAGTAGTAGAAGACAGGAAATAATTAAAATCAGAGCTGAAATCAATGAAAATGAAACAAAAGAAGCAATTCAAAAAATTAACAAAACAAAAAGTTGGTTCTTCGAAAAAATAAACAAAATTGATAAACCCTTAGCCACACTAATGAAGAGGAGAAAGAAACACAAATTGCTACAATTCATGGTAAAAAAGGAAATATCACAACAGACACTATTGACATACAAAACATAATTAGAAGCTATTTTGAAAATCTATACTCCAACAAAATAGAAAATCTCAAAGACATTGACAGGTTTCTAGAGACATATGATCCACCCAAACTGAATCAGGATGATATACACAATTTAAACAGATCAATTTCAAGCAATGAAATAGAAGAAGCCTTCAAAATCTTACTATCCAAGGAAAGTATAGGACTAGATGTATTCTCAGTGGAGTTCCAGAAGATCTTCAAAGAAGAACACATTTCAATACTTCTCAAAGTATTCCATGAAATAGAAAAGGAGGGAACTCTTCTAAACTCATTTTATGAAGCTAATATTACCCTGATACCAAAAGTAGACAAACACACGTCAAGGAAAGAAATCTTCAGACCACTATCCCTAATGAACATAGATGCAAAAATTCTTAACAAAAATTTAACAAATCTCATACAAAAAGCAAATCTCGTACAAAAACATGTTAAAAAGATAGTGCACCATGATCAAGTGTGTTTCATTCCAAAGATGCAAGGTTGGTTCAACATACAGAAATCAATAAATGTAATTCACCATATCAACAGAATTAAAGTTAAAAATCACATGATTATTTCAATAGATGCATAAAAAGCATTTGATAAAATATAATACCCCTGCATGCTCAAAACACTAGAAAAAATAGGGATAGTAGGAACATTCCTCAACATTGTAAAGGCTATCTATGCTAAGCCCAGAGCCAACATCATTCTAAATGGAGAAAAACTGAAAGCATTCCCCCTAAAAACCGGAACGAGGCAGAGATGCCCTCTTTTACCACTTCTATTCAACATTGTCCTTGAATATCTAGTTGGAACAATTAGACAGACCAAAGAAATTAAAGGAATGTGAATAGGAAAAGAAGAACTCAAACTATCAGTATTTTCCCATGACAGGATTGTATATTTAGAGGAGCCAAAAAATTCCACCAGAAAACTTCTACATCTCATAAATGAATTCAGCAAAGTAGCAGGATATAAAATCAACACTCATAAATCTAATGCACTTCTATTCATAAGTGATGAACTCTCTGAAAGAGAAATTAAGAAAATGACCCCATTCACAATTGCCTCAAAAAAAATACTTGGGAATCAAATGAAAGAAAGAGGTGAAAGACCTCTACAATGAGAACTTCAGAACACTAAAGAAAGAAATTAAAGAAAACCTTAGAAGATGGAAAGATCTCCCATGTTCTTTGATAGGCAGAATTAATATTTTCAAAATGGCCATACTACCCAAAGCACTATACAAATTCAATGAAAGTCCAATTAAAATCCCAAGGACCTACCTCAGAAAAATAGAGAAAACAATCATGAAATTCATTTGGAAGAATAAGAGACCCAGAATAGCTAAAGCAATCCTTAGCAGGAAGTGTGAAGTAGGTGGTATCACAATACCAGAACTTGAAATATACTACAAAGCAACAGTAATAAAAATGACATGGTATTGACACCAAAATAGACAGGTAGATCAATGGTACAAAATAGACAACACAAAGACAAGCCCACATAAATATATTTTTCTCATACTAGACAAAGGTGCCATAAACATACAATGGAGAGAAGATAGCCTCTTCAACAAATGGTGCTGGGAAAACTGGAAATCCATATGGAGAAGAATAAAACTAAACCCCTATCTCTCACCCTGTACAAAACTCAACTCAAAATGGATCAAGGACCTTGGAATTAGACTAGACCATGCACCTAACAGAAGAGAAAGCAGGTCCCAATCTTTATCATGTCATTTTAGGACCAGACTTCCTTAACATGACTCCCAAGGCACAAGAAATAAAAGCAGGAATCAATAATTGGAATAGACTCAAACTAAAAAGCTTTTTCTCAGCAAAGGAAGGACTCAACTATGTGAAGAGAGAGCCTACATAGTAGGAGAAAATCTTTGCCACAAACACTTCAGATAGAGCACTAATCTCCAGAATCTATAAAGAACTCAAAAACACTCTACACCAAAAATACAAATAACCCAATTAATAATTGGGTTAAGGAAATGAGTAGACACTTCACAGAAGATCTATAAGCAATGAACAGATATATGAAAAAAATGTTCAACATCTCTAGTAATCAACTAAATGCAAATCAGAACTACCCAAAAATTTCATCTTACCCCAATTGGAATGACTATTATCAAGAATACAAGCAACAATAGGTGTTAGTGAGGATGTGGGGAAAAAGGTATATTCATACATTGCTGGTGGGGTTGTAAATTTGTCCAGCCACTCTGGAAAGCAGTATGGAGATTCCTTAGAAAACTTGGAATGGACCTACCATTTGATCCAACTATCCCACTCCTTGGCCTATACCCAAAAGACTTAAAATCAGCATACTACAGTGATACAGCCACATCAATGTTTATAGCAGCTCAATTCATAATAGCTAGATTGTGGAACCAATCTAGATGCCCTTCAATAGGTGAATGGATAAAGAAACTGTGGTACATATACACAATGGAATAATATTCAGCAATTAAGAAGAATGAAATTATGGCATTTGCTGGTAAATGGATGGAATTGGAGAATATCATGCTAAGTGAAATAAGCCAATTCCAAAAAACCAAGGGCCAAATGATTTCTCTGATAAGTGGATGATGATACCTAACAGTGGGGGGAAGCAAGAATGAAGGAAGGATGGAGTGTTTGTAGGAAAATGAGGGGTGTGGAGGGTGTGGGATTAAGGAAAGAGAATGAGACAAACATCATTGCCCTTTGTACATGTATGATTACGCAAACAGTGTGACTCTACTTCATGTACAACTAGAAAAACGAATGTTGTACCTCATTTGTGTATGATGTTTCAAAATTAAAATATTAAAGACCTCTTAAATGTTAATATGTATTGTTTTGTGTGAATGTATTTAAATTAATGAGGGGATTCATCAATTGTTGAAAGGTAAATAGATAAATGGTTTTCACTGTATGCCAATCCACATTTTTCACTTGGTAGATAGTCCAATTCCCAGAATTATACATTAAAATATCTTCTAATGTGTCTCCTTTGAAGAAATACTTCAGCTCAGTTGACTCTATTTTTCAAAATTGTTTCCATCTTTCAATAAAACATGTTGGTTACTGAAATAACAAGCAGAAAATATTTTTCCTTTGATTTCACAGGATTCAGGATATAATTTTGGATATAATTTTAAATAATTTTATCCTTTAACTTGAAATATAAAATAAACTTATATTTTATTCTCCTTGTATTTAAAGATTGATTCTGTTGCTGATTGCTAATTCAGTAGGCAGTATATCAATTCAAATTAGCCACACATATCATTTAGAAAATGTAACTCAGGTTATGATTATGTGTTCTAACTTTCTCATATCTTAATATCTCAAGAGGGAATAAATATATATAAAGAAGAAACAAAGAGGTTTAGTATGTGCAAAATTGTACAAGGAATACCTACTGATTACAGGATAAAAGCAGCAAGGGAAAGCAATATCCTTCCCCAAATGGGGCATATAGAGAGGTGCTGTGCACTCTAGTTTATTAGATGATATCTTGAGTCTTAGCATTTGTTAATGAGGAAGTGTAAGGGGCAGCATTCTGAGGAGAAGCTGGCACTCCCTACTGTATCAGTCTGGGAGACACTAATGATATTTATGCAATTATGATTTCTGAATTTGAGCTCAAGAGTTGCCAGAATGTTGATGGAAGAACTGTCACCAAATCCTTTTTAGGCCCATATCTACAAATGATCATCCCTCAAACTAGTATCTAATTACCAAAAAGTCACTCTCATAGTCATTCTCAAAACAATAGGGAAATTTAGTCAGATATAATTTGTGGAGCCAAAATGTCATTTGACAAATGGCACAGCATAGTGAAATAGAGGATGAGCTGTATAGTAATTATAACAAAGTCTTCAGTTATGGGGAAAACACATAAGAGGAGTGAAAATAAAACCATTAAAACCAAAAGTAATTGATTTCTTAAACCTCAGAAAATATTTAGATTCATACTCTGGAATCAAATTCCTGAAAATTTTCTAGGCAGTGCTTCATGATTCACATTGGTGTTATGTCCTGATAAATTCATCTTAAGTTGAAATTACCATATTACCATAATTTTCAAAATGCATTTACTACTCCTAACTGACCAAATACCATAGCTTAGCAATGCAGTGGAATATACAGTACTGGTTGTTCCCTCTCATGATCAAGTGGCTTACTGGGATCTTTGGTTCTCCACTACTGCTCACCATCACTGTAGTACTGCATATCACTAGCATAGAAAAAGATCAAAATTAGAAGGATGCATTCTTCTGAATGCATATCACTGTTGCATTTTTGTAAAGCTTAAAATTTGTAAGTAAAACTATCATAAGTCAGGGACCATCTGTATCTCTACTATTAAGTGATAGACCTGTAACAATCTGCTAACCAAAGTTCAGCCTTCTTAATTGCTGCCTGTGTTCAGAGTTTTTCTTCCTCTTTTAAATATCACAGAGGAATTAAGTTAAAACTTAACTTAGTACTTAGGTACTAATAGGGAATAAAACAAATGAAATTAGTGAATATACCAGACACATTTTCAGATTAAAAGGTGCTCACAGCAGCACTATTCATAATAGCCAAAAGGTAGAAACAACCCAAATGGTCCATCAACTGATGAATAAATAAACATGGTATATCCATACAATAAAAGATGTTGAACAGAAAAATGAATGAGTGCTCTCTCTCTCTGTCTCTATGTCTCTCTCTCTGACTCTCTCTTTCTCTCCTTCCGGGTGCCATATGCTGAGCTGCTTTCTTCCACCACACACTTCAGCAACAATGTTCTGCCTCACCTTAGGCCCAAAGCAATGGAGTCAGCCATCTATGGACAGAGACCTCTGAAACCGTGAGACCCAAATAAACTTTTTCTCCTCTAGGAAAAAAAAGAAAAGAAAAATGAATGAGTAATAATACACACTGCAACATGGAAAAACTTTGATAACAATATGTTAAGTGAAGTAAGCCAGTCGAAAAGGATCATATTTAGAATAGGAAAATCCATAGAGACAGAAAGATTAGTAATTGCCTAGGACTTGAGCAAATAGGGAGACAGAAGTTATAGATAAGGAGAGTAGGATTTCTTTCAGGCTTATTAAATGTATTAAAATTGATCAATATTCCTAAAGTTGCTCATGTACTATATATCACTCATATTTTTAAAAAGGTCTTTAATTAGCAAATATATGATAACTTTATCAAATAAGATCAGATAAATATTTATGACTGTATAAATACATCAAAAATATTGAACTGTACACTATAAAAGGTATATGATATGCAAAGTGTATATCAACAACACTTTTTAAGTTAATTCTTATAAGTTAGTTATTCCAAGAAGATTGGATAGAAAGTCACATAGTGAGCAGAGAAAAATCTAAGGCACAATTTCCAAGTAGATTCAGAAAACACTAGCAGGCATAAAGGGTGTTTACCAAAACCAAATTTTAATTCTTTTATTTCACACATTATACTCTTATAATGCCACAGCATTCTGATATAAGGTTGGATATACCAAGATATGAAATATGTGCAAGGTCTACTTTTAGTCTCATAACACTCTAGTGCATGACTTTCCAGAAGGCTCAAACTTTAGCTTGTAGACAAAAGGTTTGACCAGCTAGAGATTTGAAATAATTGCCATTACATTGAAAAGCTAGGAGGTCTAAGGTCATTAGAAGTACTTCAATGATTCACTAAATGGGAAGACTGTAACCAGGAACTCTAGAAAGGAATAAAAAATAGAATAGCACTCAAGCTAGCTTTAGTTAAAAAATAAAGAGGGGGGCAGCATTTTAGTCTAAGAAATTGTTGATGGAGAATATTTCATGGAATTTAGTGGGATAGATGCATTGAGACTTCAAACAGCTAGAAAAAAGTCTGCTGCTTCTTTCTGCAGTTGGACTTTCTCTGCTTCTCAGCTTAAGAGACAAGATGAAAGAGAGTCTCTTCACATCACCAAATTTATATCTCCTTCATTCTCAATATCAGTTCAGATAGAAGCTAAAATATTATAACAAATTTAACAATAGGTATAATTTGTCCTAATTTGAGTAACATATCCAGCCTCTACTCTAACAATATCCCCATCCAACCTGATCCAACCAAGGGACATGTGGTATCAACACTGTTGCTAAAGAACTACACCTGTAGATAAAAATTCAGGTAAGGCTTCACTGTGATCTAGAAAAATCACTAATAACATCTACACCAGATGTTTCATAGATATAATTTTATTTAATCTTCACAAAAATCCTATGAGGTACATAAAACCCACGCTCTTTTAACATTCACAACTCAGTCTCAATGAGATAATAATGATTTGACCAAGGTCAGACAGCTAGGAGGAATAGAGTTTTCTGACTACAGAGCCTGAATTCCTAATCACCATACCCAGGTGCTATCCAGATGCCTTTTCTGCTAAAAGCTTAAGCACTGATAATTTCCTGAACCAAAAAAATGAAACCAGGAAACAATTGATAATTAACAGTGAAGGAGAAAATTTTCTTTTTAGAAGAGAAGATGTTTCATCATCAAAGTAAAGAAAGTTAAATAATGCATTAATACTGGAGAAATTTCATGATCTTTGGGAGATTTTCCCATCATAATGTCAAAAAAATGAACCACATTGAACCTTAATCAGGCAAAACTGAATGTGTTGGAGGAAATAGGATTATTCTCTAAAAACACTGTTTGGGGTCACAAATGGGATTTGGGTGAAAGAAAATGGACTACTTCTAGATCTGAACTGAGATTTATAGACCAACATGAAAGCCTCTTGCACCAGGCAGAAACTTTGTAAGGATTTTATAATCATCCTAAGAGCAAAATCAAAAACTAATCTGAGATTAATAAGACTCATTACCAAGGTAAAGAAGAATGCTTCTGAAGTATGAAACTTTAAATATTCATCATTGAAAATATGATGTTTGATTGAATATGAAATTTGGGGTAAATATTTGAAGGTATTTAGACCTGAATATTTTCATGACATATATTTCCTTTAATAAAATCTGTACTTAATGATCTACTCCAAATGTGTTCATGCCATTTTCTTATACGGCATTAGGTAAGGTATTATCAGGCCTTCCAAGACAATGTCCAATATCTTTCTGAAGTCTCACGTTATGGGAATTTTTCTAAGAACATTGATTTTGAAACTTAACTTTGCATGAAAATCTACTATAACATTTTTCAAATCATGATTTGTTAATCTGTTTTCAGGTTATGAAATTAATTGAATGGATCATACCCAGTTTGTTTTTTTAAACTAATTACCTAGAATAAAATATAATAAAAAATATCAGCATATATCATATCATGAGCATTTTTTAGTAAAACTTATTGAAATTCACTATATATGCATATGTTTGCAATGTAAGATGTTTTTTTTACCTTGGATGATAGTCATAGGCACTAGTATGTTTGAAAGTCATTGAATTAATAAAGTTATTCTAGATTCAGAATTTTAATTCTTTGGTCCAAAGAGTCTAATTCAGTATGTACAACAGGATACCCAGGGATCTTCATGTTTTTCAAAGATCTAAGTTTATTCTCATACTATTGGACTTTGGACCACACTTTGAAAACCATGAATGAATGATCTGCTCACAATGGGCTAAAGAAATCAAAGGCTTTAAGGATGATAAATGACAATCCAACTATGTATGAGAAATTCATGACTTATGAACTGATAAGATAGTTAATAATTATTATTATTATATAGTAGTTATTATATAATGACTATTATAAAAAAATGATTGTTGCATACACTTCCATACCTATGATATAATTTAATCTTATAGATAATTCAGTAAGGTATCTTAGGTAGATAACACTACCATATTTTATAAATGAGAAAGCTAAGGTTCAAGGGTTAAGTAATTTGCCTAAGTCCTCGCAAATAGAGTGTAGAATTCTGTTGCTTTTTTATTTCAGAAGTTAAAGATGAAAATAGTTACAAGATAATATTAGTATGTTACCTTAGGCTTCTTGTGACCTTATAAAGCTGGAATGAATCACTTCAAAATTTTGCTTTTATGTTCAATTAAGAAAAATTTTATACAGAAGGACATTTGGGCATGGTTAAAAGTTCTTTCAATTTTTCTTCTTGTATTTATTAGGTTCTCTGGATCATTAACATCTTGATATTATGAAATGAACCACTTTATCCCTTGGTAATATTCCTCACTTAAAACTGCTTTGTTTGTTATTACTATAAGCACCCCAGATTTCTATCAAGGCTTACATGGTATATCTTTTCCCATCTTTTTAATTTAACATATTCATATCTTTAAAATGTGTGTTTCTTGTAGGCAGCATATAATTGTGTTTCGCTTTTTACAGAATCCAATAATCCCTACCATGTAATTAAGTAATTTAACCCTTTACATTTAATTTTATTTTTGACATGATTTGGGTTAAATGTATTCCATATCATCTCTCCTTTTTTCTCCTTTTCTGCCCTTTTTAAGATTGATTTTTATTTAATATTGGGTAATTTATTGGTTTATTAGACTGTTATGGACTAAGTTGCATCACTTCCAAATTCATATGTTGAAGTCCTAACCCACAGTACCTCAAAATATGACTGAATTTGGAGATAGTCTTTAGAGAGGTGACTATGTTAAAATGAAGCCATTAGAGTGGTCCCTAATTCAATCAAACTAGTATTCTCATAAGAGGATATTTGGATACATCAAGAGACATCAGGGAAATGAATAAACTGAAGAAAGATCATGTAAGAAAACAACAAGAAGGAGGACATCTGAAATTCAAGAAAAGAGGCCTCAGTAGAAATCAAACCTGTTGAGACTTTGATCTTGAACTTTTATTACATGACAGTGAAAAGATTAATTTCTGCTGTTTGGGTATGGCAGCCTTAGCAAAGTAATACTTAGCTTACATAACACTTAATTTTCTATTTTATTTGTTGTTATTAGCATCTACAGTATGTGTATTTAACTTATCACAGTTTGTCTTCAAGTGGTATTATACCACTTTATACAGAGCCTAAGAATCTTACAATAGCACATGTGTTGTACACACACATTTTTCCTCTCTTGATTTTTGTGCTATCATTTCATACAATTTAGTCAACTGTTTCATAAACCCCATATTATATTTTGCAAATTTTGGGGGGAAACCAATGATGTTTAGATATATTTAAGTGATAATAAAATATCATTTTAGCCCATATTGTTATTATTTTTGGTGTTTTTCATTCTTTTGTGTAGATGCATAATTTCAGCTGGTATCATTTTCCTTCTGACTTAAGACATCCTTTAATACTTCTTGTAGTATAGGTGTGCTGGTGATTATTTCAGCTTTTGTATGGGAGAAGTAGTTTTTATTTTGTCTTTGATTTTGAAGTACAATTTTCCCTAGGTCTGTAACTCTCAGTTGCCAGTTTCTTGCTTTCAGTATTTTAAAGAGGTTACTTCATTTTTGTTCTCACTTGTATTGTTTGCGATAAGAAATATAATGTCATCCAAGTTCTCATTTTTCTCTGACTGCTTTAAAATTTTTTCTATCCCTGGCTTCAGGCAATTTGATTTCAATATGATTTTTTTTTATTCTCTTCATGCTCGTTGATGATATTACTGTTTTGGATGCTTGTCAAATTTGCTGAATCTGTGGATTTATATTGTGAATCAGATTTCTACAATTTTGCTTACCATTTCTTTCAATTTGTTTTATGTTTGTACCAATCTTGCTCCTCCTTCAAGGACTGCAATTACATTTTTCTTAGGCCACTTGAAAATTTCCCACAGCTAACTGCTGTTACTTTTAAAATTTCCTATCTCTGTTTAATTTTAAATGTTTTCTACATTTTCAAATACACTAATCTTTTCTTATGTGATATCTAATACTCTGTTAATCCCATCTAGTATACTATCACTACATTTTTAAAATCTAGAAGCTCATGTGGATTTTTTTATATTTTCCACATTTTTACTTAACTTTTTGAGTATATGAATACAATTAAGATAACTTTTGTGTCTTTGCTCTAATATATGTCCTAGTTCTAGTTGGTTTTGATACATTGGTTTTTGTTCTTGTAGATATTATTTTCTTGTTTATATGACTGATATTTTTTATTGAAGGTCAGAATTACTATTTTATGTGGTTGGATGCTTGATATTTTGGTATGTATAGACCTTTACTTTGAGATGCAGTTAAGTTACTTTGAAACAATTTGATCTTTTTGTTAGGTGGGGATGGAGCAGTTCATAGTCTATAATTTTTCCCATATCTGAGGTAAGACCCTTCTGTTTTCTCTATCCAAATGCCTCATAAATATTGAGGTATTCCTGTCTAGCTGATGATAGCAGTCACTATTTGTGGAACTACATAAATGCAGGGCACTCTTTTTTTTTTTATTGTACTGGGGATTGAACTCAGGGGTGCTCAACCACTGAACCACATCCACAGCCCTTCCTACATTTATTGCAAGACAGGGTCTCCCTAAATTGCTAACAGTGTGACTAAGCTACTGAGGCCAGCTTTGAACCCTCGATCCTCCTGCCTCATCCTCCTGAGCCACTGGGATCACAGGCCTGCACCACCATGCCCAGCTGTGGAACTCAATCCTTACCTTCTGGAGGTTATTTTCAAGGCTTTGGGTAGTTTGCTTATAGGGATGCACTCATACTCAGCTGAAAGCCTAAATGCATCTCATTCTCCAGTACTCTCTTCTATAAAGTCTAGATTTACGTGGCTTTTCAGCTCTTTCTCCTCAACTCAAAGAATCCACTGGATTCTACCTAGGCTCTCTTTCTTTGTAGTCTGAAAATTCTCTGAAGGCAGGAACCTAACAAAACTATTGGACTCACCTCATTTGCTTTCCATCTCATACGAATCACTTGTATTCATTTTCCAATATTCAGTGTTTTGAAAGTCATTGTTTCATATATTTTGCACGTTTTTTTCATATGGGAGGAGAAGTCTGATCTCATTTTCCCAGTGTGTTTGTAAGCGAGTGTTCCGTGGATAGTTTAAAAATAATTAGCAATAACAAGGATTTTGGCATCTTGGAATGCCAGAGTTCATTTAATAGTTTGCCTCTGAAAAGCAGAATTTGATCCTAGAGTCAATAATCTATGCATTCACTGAACACTCACTTTATTATTATGTAAAGAGACCTCATATGGTCACAATAGCCGACTTTCTATATATTTGGAAGTTACTGACATGTCTTAATGCAAGTTCAATAAAGGTTAGGTTTTAAACTTCAGGGATTCTTATAGCAAAAAAAAAAAAAAACAGTTCAAAAAATGTTTGCTGTTCTTTACCATCTGTCTTTTCACACAATATCATCCATTCACAGACTAGCAAAATTTTCAGTTTTTTTCTTGTCTTCCAATCATATTTATATCTATAAATATAAATCAAAATTCAGAATTGAGCCCATTATCTATGTTATGCTTCCTTTAGTGTGATTACCTAGCTTGTGTGAGGCACTAAACTGAATCCCCAACACCACAAAAACATAAAGTACGCTTCCTTCAATTCCTTTGTACTACCAAATTCTAAACAAAATTCAGAAGGTAAATGTAAAACATTCACAAACACAAAGTATTTGAGGGTTTTCACCAAAACAGTTAAAATTATTATCTTGTAATTCTGACTAGAAGCTTCTCCCCTCAAGGTGAAGTACTGATCAGGTGTTGTGAGTATATACTAAGTAGTTCAGGATGAAAGGAAAAATACATATGGAAAAATACTACGTGGTTAGTGCTGAAGGAATGCTGAGTAAAGGGTTTCCTGGGGATGCTAAGAATTGGGCAAAGAATGAAGTCAATGAAGTAGATTTTTATAGTGGTAGGTTTTTATAATTTTGTTCTTAACAAAATGGAAATAAACTGAGTGAGAAAAATAGGGAATATTCCAGACAGTGTTAATGATATTAATAAAGTCATGGTGGCAGAAAGAAGCAAAATATATTGATAATAAGTGATTTGTTTGAAGATAAGGGTGATGGTATGAGGAATAATAACTATATGGAGAATATATGATGGTAATACAAGTCTATGGAGAATTTTGCATGGTAGACTGAAAGTTTAAGGATATATAACTCCCATTTCCATAAATAAAGTAGTCAGCCTTACTAATCCCTTTTCTCTGAAAACAATCAACCAAGAAATGTAGATTAAAAATAACATAAAGCAACCTTCTGATTTTGGATAACATGTATTCATCTCTTTCAGCATTTCTCTACTTAGTCCAAGTAAAAAGAGAATGGGAATAACATAATAGACAGGCGCAGGGGAAACCTGAAAGTAAAAATGTGAAGTCAATCTTCCTAGGGGAGGATTTGAGGAAAACAACATCAATTGAAACAAATTCGAACCTCAAGTCTCCCAATCCTCCAAGGGACAGAAAGTGTACCAGGTTAAATGTCTGATAAAATGGTAGCTTTGTTACTGGTCAGCCAAACTCAACCTTACAGCAACCAGTGGCCCAGAAGAGTATATTTTGTCCCTGAACACAGCATCAGAATTCAAGAGAGTGCTGGGCTATACTTGAAAACATGTTATGAGTGTTTAATCAGGCCTGGTATCTCCTGCCTCCACTTAGGGGCATCGGGCCTAGGGAGGCATACTTAAAGAAAAATTAATACCATCTTTTACACAAACTCTTCCAGAAAATATAAGAGGATGGAATTCTTTCCACTTCACTTTAATAGGCCATTTTTATCCTAATACCAAAACTAGAAAATAACAATACAAAAAGAAAAATTTCAGACCAATATTTCTCATGAACTTAGATTCAAAATATGTCAACACAATATTAATAAGGTAGTGTGTAAAAGTTGGGTTAATTCTTCTTTAATTATTTCATAGAATTCTCCAGTGAAACCATTTGAGCCTATAATTTCCAAAAAGGAAAGCCTTTAAATTACACATTCACGTTCTTGAATGGTTTTAGGGTTATTCATATTTCATGGTTATATGTTGTTTGGTAGCTTGTGATGTTTGAGGAACTGGATTTCTTTTAAGTTGTTGAATTTATGAACCAAAAATTGTTCATAGCATTGCCTTATAATATTTTAATGACTGAAAGATCTGTAGCAATTTTCCTATTTTATTTCTGGTATTGGTGATTTGTATTCTCTCTTCAGTTTTTAAATGTTGTTTAAAAGTTTATAAATGTACTGATTTTTTAGTAAAATCAGCTTTCTTTTATTTTCTCTGTTATTTTCTCCTTTTTAATTTCATTGATTTCTGCATTTAAATTTATTGTTTCCTTACTTTTGCTTGCACTGAATTTAGTATGTTCTTGCTAGGTTTTAGTTAGTGACTTGGATTACTGATTTGAGACCTTATATCCCATAGTATGTTGACATTATTTTTAATCCACAGATCATTTAAAAGAAAAATTTATAACTTGAGGGATGATGTTTTCAACATAAGGTGAATGAGCCTGTCCAGGTGTGCAATATAAGGTGGTCATCAGATTATTTGCATACATAATTCAGAAAAATAATATCTACTTTTCCAAGAATTTGCAGCAAAAGTGAATGCTTCCTTGAATTATCTTGATTATTTTCTCAGTTCTCCAATGTATTTAAATAGATAACTTCAAAACAATACAAATGGCACATACTCTTGTACATTGAAGAAAAAGTATAGAGACATACAAATAGAGGGTATGAAAGTATATTCCATGATGTTTGCACCAAAAATAATAGAGAAGATTGTAAATCATAAAGAATTACCAGAAATGCAAATATCAACAAGGCTAAGTAGAAACAAAATTCAGAAACACCAACACAAGACAAAATAAGATTCAGTTTACATAAAGGAAGATAAGAAAACATTTGATGAAGATGGTTTAAGAGAAATTAAAAAGATGAAGAAACCTTACTCAAGAATGATGGCACAGGGTGAGAGATAGGGGTTTAGTTTTATTCTGTTGCATATGGATTTCCAGTTTTCCCAGCACCATTTGTTGAAGAGGCTATCTTTTCTCCATTGCATATTTTGGCACCTTTGTCTAGTATGAGAAAATTGTATTTATTTGGGTTTGTGTCCATGTCCTCTATTCTGTACCATTGATCTACCTGTCTATTTTGGTACCAATACCATGCCACAAAGAATAATAAAATTATTATTGCAGGCAAATGGATGAAACTGGAGAATATCATGCTAAGTGAGATAAGCCAATCTCAAAAAACCAAAGGAAGAATGATCTCGCTGATAAGTGGATAATGACACATAATGGGGGGGCAAGAATGGAGGAAGGAAGGACTGTATAGAGGGAAAAGAGGGATGGGAGGGTTGGGAGAGTAGGGGGAAAAATAACAGAATGAATCAAACAACATTACCCTATGTAAATGTATGATTACACAAATGGTATGCCTTTACTCCATGTACAAACAGAGAATCAACATGTATCCCATTTGTTTACAATAAAAATAAATATAAAAAAAAATTATGGCAATATAATCTAGTAGTTAATAATGCTTGTTGGGGTTAGATTCACAATTCATCAATTTATTACATGTGATAACTAGGGAAATTATCTTCTCTAAGTCTCAATTTTCTCATTCTAAATTTGGGATGAATTCAAGTAATAATTTAATAGGATAACTGTGAATATTAAATGAGTACCTTAGTCATCTTTTTCACTGCTTTGATCAAAGACCTGACAGAATCAATTAGAGGAGGCAAAGTTTACATTGTGGTTCACAGTTTCAGAGACCTCATCAGTCCATAGATGGCCAACTCCATTTCTTGAGGCCCCAAAACAGGCAGAACATCATGGCAGAAGTGTGTTGCAGAGGAAAGTAGCTGGGAACATGTCATCAGGAAGAGGTAAAAGAGAGAGACAGTGAGAGAGACATGCCCTCTCAGGGACCTACTTCTTCAGCCACACCCTACATACCTATAGTTTCCACCTAATTAATCCTTATCAGAGGATGTTATGGTTTGGGTATGAGGTGCCCTCCAAAAGCTCATGTGTGAAACAATGCAAGAAGGTTCAGAGAAGAAATGATTGGGTTGTAAGAGTCTTAACCCAAACTGATTTAATCCCCTGATAGGGATTAACTGAGTGGTAACTGAAGTGGTAGGGTGTGGCTGGAGGGGGTGGGAATCAGGGCTTGGCTTTGGGGTATATATTTGTATGTGGTGAGTGGAACCTTTCTATCTGCTTTGTAATTACCATGTAAGCTGCTTCTCTCTGCTACACTCTTCAGCCATGATGTCCTCCTGCCTCACCTTGGGTCCTGAGGAATGGAGTTGGCCGTCCTTGTACTTAGACCTCTGAAACCATGAACCCTCAAATAAACCTTCCCTCTATAGTTGTGAGATGTTGGGTCCTTCTAGTCACAGCAGTGAAAAAGATGACTAAAACAGAGGATTAATTCATTGATCAGTTTAAGTCTCTCATAATCATTTCACATCTAAATTTTCTTGCCTTGTCTCATACAGGAGCTTTTGGGGACACCTCAGATCTAAATCATAACAATGAGGTAATATATAGTCATTTACAATGATGCTTACACAAATAAGCAAGACATTAGCTACTATTATAACTCTGGCTGCATCTTTGTATAGCCTCAACACACATTGAGCATCTATTAAATTGTCTTTACAATTGTCTATTTTTTTTCTTACTCCTTTTAAGGACATCATGCATTATTGTTCCACTCCAAAAATCAAATTGAATAAAGAATCTCATTTCCTGACCTCATATCTTCTAGCTTTCTTGTTAAATTCTTTATATTGTGGTCATTTAATGAGCAAAATCCTAAGACTCAGAAATTCACTAAGTTCTCTTAAGTTATGCAGATTTTACATGGTGGAATTATGTCATAGAATTACGTAGGTAATTATTACTTGATGAACAAATAAATGCAGATAAGCAGGGAATTGGAATTTCTTGAAACTTCAAAAGTTCAACTATGATCAGATAACCAGAAGCAAACAATACATTTATAAGGAGGACAGATGTGAAACTGGACTAGAAAAAATGTATTACCCCTTTCCTAAACAGCATGAGTTCAGTAGCAGTAGGTTTCTAGGATTTTATTAGCTCTTGTGAAATGCCTTGATTGAGTAAATTTGCAATACTTTGAACCTATAAAAGGACAGAAGGCATCTGTTAAGACTGAAAATATGTTACATTACTGAATTAAGTATGGTATTATTAGCATGATATAAATTAGCATGGTTTTATTGTTCCAGTGATTTTTTTCAGCTCAACAATTTGGTAATATGGGTGAATTTATTAACTGAGGAGTTATTTTTTTTTTTTACAAATTATACATATCAAAGGATTTGGGCATGCACCAATTTAAGATATTTCTTAATATGCAATTTAAATATGCAAAAGGTTCATGCTTCTAAAACTGATATTGGTGTCTAACTTGAGCCTTTGTTTCAATTCATGGTGACATACTCAAATAATTCATTTTCTCATTTATTTCAGACTAAATTCATTATATTTCTGGCTTTCCTCCCTTTTCAAAAAGTCATTCTGTTAACCTGATCTCTTGGAATTTTTTTCTTTTAAAATAAACCCCCCCGAAAAAAAGGCAAAAAAACCCAGGCATTTTAAGATTCAAAAACCTACACTTGTAAGTTGCTTTCTCCTATGAACTTCAAATACCATTTTGAAGTCTATTTTGAAACTCAAAAGCTGAAAATGACTCTTTTCTTTCTCTTTGAATTATTTGTGTCATTGCAACTGTACCCCGAAGGTAGTGAGTATGGAATGACAAACTTATGATTGCATGAATGATAAAGATTAGATAATCAAAAATGACAACAAAAATATATGACATCCTATTGTTACAAATTTACCAAATAAAATTAAGATATTTTTCTCAAGTTCTGTCAACAGGGTTCTCTTGATATAAATTTTCCTTATACCTAGAGTTTCCTAACAAGTATAGCACACTGATGTGCTGCAAACGAGTTCCTAGTGTGTCAAGGTATTGCACCCCTAGACCCAGAGTGACCTCTGGACATTAATAGATTCATATGGCATTATTAAAAACAAGGTTAGGAAGTATCACACCCATATATCTTCTTTCTATTCCTTTATTTAATTATTTTAAATAAATACATTTCTATAGCAGCAATCCTATTCAGATCAAAAGTACATGAGATTAGACAAAGGGGAGTGAAGGGAAGGGAGGGAGGATGGGAATAGGAAAGACAGAATGAATTGGACATAATCTTCCTATGCTCATAAATGAATACACAAGCAGTTCAACTCCACATCATGTTCAACCACAAGAATGGAATCAAAATTGTAATGGGTTGCACTCCATGTATATAAAATATGTCAAAATATTCCCTCCTGTCATGTATATCTCAAAACAACAAATAAAAAATAACAACCATTATAATAAAAAAATTCATAAGATATAGAAAACAGCAAACCAATGATTAGGGAAGATAAACAAATGTATTTGAGAAAAAGGAAGATAGTGGAGGTGAGGATTGACATCAACCAAAGCAATTCTGTTTCAAAGCTAGGACTCCACACTAAAATTCTTGGAATGAGAAAAGCCTATGAGGAGTTAGGGTACCAGAAAAGAATTCAAAAGTAAAGTTTATCAGTCCCAGTGATTGGAATTAGGGTCTGATTTGAGAGTAGAGCCAGCAGTAAGGCTAATACTTCTGAGGCACTGAATTACTGGCCCAAAATTCTTCAGATATTCCTTCCTTGGGAAAGAAATCGACTTGGAATCCAGGGGCAGATCCCATCATGGTTAAGTGTTAGAGAGCAAGGCAAATTGTCACGTGCTTGCAGAACTAACACAAGAAAAATTCATAAATACTGAGAAAATGTTGAATTTTCTTACCCTTCAGATCAATTATTGTGCTTGAGTCCTAGAATAGGAATCAAGTCTGAAAAGGGCCAGGGATTCATAAACTGTCTACCTCTTATAGATAAGATTTTCATTGTCTTAGTTCATTTGGGTTGCTATAACACACTACAATAAACTGGGTAGCTTGCAAATAACAGAAATTTGTTTCTGACAGTTTTGGAGGCTGAGAAGTCCAAGATCAAGACATATTTGTTGTGTGGTGAGGGCTTGCTTTCTGGTCATAGATGATGCTTTCTCATGTCCTCATATGTTGGAATGTGTAAGGATTCTCTCTAAGGCTTCCTTTATAAGGGTATTAATACCACTCATGAGGCCTACACCCTTATAACTTATTTCCCAAAGGTTCTACCTCCAAAACCATCACACAGGGATTAAGGCTTCAGTACATGTATTTGGGGTGTCGGGTAGGCACAAACATTCAGCACATAACATCTGATATAGATTTAATCTCTAATCTTCTCATTGTTTTCTTACAAATCAACAATAAAGAGAGAGAAAGCATTTTAGATCAAAACATTCAATATTTCGCTCATATATCTATCATATAATAAAAACTTCCTATACCAAAATTACCTAGTCAAACACCCCATCTCATCCCATTTTCACAACTCATCACCCAAAATATTAAGGGAGGATGCTCTATACTTTCTTTCATTCTCTTCCTATATCGTTCTACTAAACCATTTATGAATGTTCCTTGTACCATTAAATATGGTACTATTTTATACAAACTACTCAGAACATATATATGACTACTGCAATCATTTTCTTATCGCAACTAAATCCTAGCTCTCCCTTGGATCCTATGTCTAGTTCTCTAAAGTGATGTTGCTCTTTCACGCACCTAATAAACTAGAGTTGTTAGAGTTATGTCCTCTTTGATTTCCACAGCCACTTTCAATCATTACTCTCCCAACTTCTTTCAAACAAAATAAGCAAAACCATCATCAACAAATTCCTGTTCTGTTGCCAGTAATGCTAATCCTCTTCTACTTCTAAATTACTTGTATCTACAACCTTCCAGTCACCCCCTTTCATTTATTTTATATTTTTCCATTCAGTTCAAAACTTTTTAAAACATTTTTTTGTCTCAGAGGCTCTGCTTCCATTATGGATGACTCTCATACATACCTACATCCACTTAATAATACCAATACCTATCAGTACTTTGGTAAACACCA
Organism: Sciurus carolinensis; assembly: GCF_902686445.1. NCBI lineage: Eukaryota > Metazoa > Chordata > Mammalia > Rodentia > Sciuridae > Sciurus > Sciurus carolinensis. Next base: position 97,176,097 of record NC_062232.1, read on the forward strand.
ATAACTTTTTCCTTCATTCTATGTGAGTCAATCATTCCCACAACTATGACTCAGATCTCACCATCATTCACAACTGTTTTAACACAAGTTAATCATTAACTCAAATATTTGCTTCTCTGACTTCAACCTCCTATCCCTCCAGCTTGATTGTCCAACTATTTTCCCTATGATTGCACCTCAGGATCATGAAGACTTTTATGGTCTATTGATCCCTACACATTTTCCCATTCACTCAACTCTTTCTTTCAACACTTGCCTCCTTATCCAGCATAGACTGTGTGGTTTAGCATTTCAATAATATGCATTTATGCCTGGTACACATTTATACTCATTAATTTATGTAGGGTTTCAATACTGCTCAATATTCGTATTACATTTATCTGCTGAAGACACTATTTCAAAGTGTCTCTACTATTCTCAAATCTTCAAATCTCTCTCCCACTCTGTGCTATGCATAAAGTGGGGGAAGGAGTAAAAAATCTGAGAATAGTGGATAGAAAATATTCAGAAGGAAACATTCTCATTTTTCAACACAAAAACCTACACTTAAAGTTTCAGACAGTCTTTTATCCTTGTCCCAAATTAGAACACAGGAACTGTCCTTTATTATATCTAAGGCTAATCCCTCCACATTAGTTATAGTCATGGTCTCCATTTCTTTACCTCCCACTCACCCAGTTTGATTTAGTTTTTTGCCCATCCCTCCATAAATAAAGATCTGACTGGTATCACCAGTATTACCAAATAAAATATACTTTATAGTTCATTAGACTTAATCAGCAATATTCACTGTTAAATTACATAAACCCTTTTAAAATTCTATTTTCTTTTAGTTTTCATAGCATGATAATTTATTTTCTTCTCTCCTCCTTTGCAGGCTCATCCTCTTCTTCTCAGTCATTATATGTCAGAATTAATCAAGGTTTGTTCATAAACCTCACTGATTTATCTTTCTGTCATCTTTCCCATGGTTTCAATTAGCACATTTACACAAGTAAATCAGATCTACATTCATCTCAGACATCTGTAAACTGAAGTAGGATATTCAAATCATTGTTCTACATCCTTTATCAGTTGTTTTAAAGGTACTTCAGACCAAAGCACAAATCTATTCCACCAAATATATTCCTCTTCCAGGATCTGCTATTTTAGAGAATTTCACCTCTAATCATCAACTTGCACAAGCACGAAATCAAAATGCATCCTTGATACCACCTCGCTTCCACCCCATTTCTAATGTAGTACTAAGTCTCTAGATTTGGCTTCTGAAAAGAGTCTCATCTATCCCGTTCTCTCAACCTGTACTGCAACTATCCTAATAAAGTTAATAACATTTTTTTCTTTTGGTTGGGGGATACTGTGGATTGAACTCAGGGACACTCGACCCCTGAGCCATATCCCAGTCCTATTTTGTATTTTATTTAGAGACAGGGTCTCACTGAGTTGCTTAGCACCTCGCTTTTGCTGAGACTGGTTTTGAACTTACAATTCTCTTGCCTTAACCTCCCAAGCCACTGGGATTACAGGCATGCACCACTGTACCCAGCAACAACATGTGTTGATTGAACTACAACAGATTTCTAACTTAGTCTCATATCTACTACTTACACCTTTCTACCTGCTTACAACTGCTGACAACAAAACAATTGCAATATAATACTTATCCATGTCCACTCCTTCCAAAGTAGTATCTTTCAATGTCTTCCCATTATTCTTTAGATAAGGTTTAAAAATCTTGACATTTCACCACCCCTCTGGTTAGCTTGGCCTTTGCCTGCATATTTTTTATTTTTCTTTTTTTGATACCAAGGAGCACTTCACCACTGAGCTACATTTCCAGCCCTTTTATTTTTACTTTTTAGACACAGTCTCACTAAGTTGCCTAGGGCCTTACTAAATTGCTGAGGCTGGGCTTGAACTTCTGATCCTTATATCTCAACCTCCTGAGTCACTGGGATTACAGGAATGCACCACCAAGTCTGGATCTTTGCCTACTTTTCAAGTGTTTCTTCTACTACACACCTATATTTCTCTGTACTTCAGTCACACAAGGCTTCTTCCAAAATTCTTGCCTTCTGTATTTTCTTATATCAAAAGGTCTTTGCACATGCTATTCTTTGTATTCTGAAACATTCTTTTTGATGGACCTCCAAGTCATCAAAGAACTCAGTTAAATCCCTTTCTGATATTCTTTTTCTCTTCTTGGCATCAACCTTAGTCTGTAGTTGTTTATTTGTGTGGTTATTTTTGTGTGTATTTTCCTTCTAGAGTCTAAACTCTAAGCTCTATAAGTGTATATTTGCTTTTGTCTACTTGTATTTCCAGTGCCTAGTAATTAATTGTTGATTAACTGAATGAGAGAATGGGCACTTCATCAACATAGCTGTAAAATTCACCAAACAGGAGTTTAGTTCTTTTGGTCAATCTTTTCCATGCTTTTTTCTCAACAGAGGTACAATGTCTGCACTTTCCTTGGATATCCAGTGCTCTCAAAGTATTTATGTTGTATCTTTCCTCATCTAAAAATTTTAGTTTTCAAGAAGTGAGGTAATAAGCTCATTCAAACTTAGAAATCTCAGGCTGGTAAGGCTTAATAGTTTTCTCTTTGCAACTGGATTGCATTTAAAATGGATTAAACCTTAGAATTAAAGCTAAGAAGTTCTATTATGAGATTTCTTCTATCAGTCAACTAAATTCAGGAAGTCTCTGAACCAGAAGCTCTACTGTAAAGACAGTTATCCTTACTCTATTATTGTGAAAACCATTTTTTGTTTATGGTATAAGTTTAGGTTTATTTGGGAATCTTCTACTAAAATTGTTTATAACTCTTTTATTGAGGGTTAGCTAAACACACAATTTTGTTTATGTTATCTCAGAAGTGAATATGACTTGAGGTAAATATTGTCCATTTCCACATAATGTAATAAATTTGTTTTAGTTTGTTAACTGCCTTGAGTAGTAATTATTATTGAAGTTGTTAATGTCAAGATAGCATATAAATTATAAATTATGTCAACAGCTATAGAAACACACACACACACACACGGGGGAGGGAAGAATGGAGGAGGGAGTGGGGAAGAGACCATCATTTGCTTTCAGATAGGTATATACATTATTAATTTTTTGAGACAGAGTCTTGCTAAGTTGTCCTGTCTGGCCTCAAACTTCTGGGCTCAAGTGTTCCTATTGTCTCAGCCTCTTAAGTAGCTGGAACTACAGGTGCATGCCACTTCATGCAGTTTTTCATCACTGATTTAATCATACCTATATTATTGGTGAGAACACATGCTCATAACACACCTTTCTTCCCAAAGAAGAATAACTTCCCCTAAGAACAATAGACCAAATAAAACTTAGCACCAGAGCTGACAAATTCACCCTGGCTATGTGACTTATAGGAGGTTATACATTCCATTAATTGGGAAATACAATCTCTTCACTGATGTAGAATAGAAAAAAAGAAAATCCACAAAGTAGCTGAGAATCTGATTGATATGCAGCTGCATTAAAATAAGAAAAATGTAGTGCCGTTTGTCGATTTTCCTTCAGTCACCACAGGGTAATAAAAGAAACATATTTTTAATTACCATTTCTTACTAGAATGTGGAAATATTAGCCTCCAGATACCCATTTAAAAACTCCAAACCAGATGGTGGAAAATATCCAACTGAATCAAAGTAGAGGGAGAACAATCTGAGTAAAGTGATTTGGAGACATCTGATGCACAGAAAAGGGGCAAATAATGACTCCAAGAGAAAGGAAGAGAAAGCAGAACTCAACTACTGAAGCCTCTGAAAATCTTAGACATATTTGAGAAAATTATATCAAGTCAATAATGGCCAAAATTCACATCTTATTTCAGGGAATGGCTGGAAATCATAGACTGTAATTTCCAGCATCAGATGTGAAATTGCTTCTTTAAGTGAAAGTGATTTTGATACCTTAAATTTTCATGTATCTTTCTTTTGAAAAAAAGTTTTCTCAGATAGAGGTTTGCAACAATGTAGAGTTACTTGTGAGAAGAACCTTGAAAAGAGAATAAATGTCCCAAGCTACACCAACTTTTTTCTCCTTTTTATCAGTTTAACTTCATATTCTTCACCAACCACCATGCCCAACCATCATATACCTCCCCTCTTACAAGGCAAAACAAAACACAATATAGGCCTCTACGCAGATGAATGCTTCCTTTGAAGTAGAGGAACAAACTCTACCATGAATCAACTCTTGAGTCTGGGGATGCCATTACATCCATTCTTTTATTTGCTTATTTAAAAAAAAATCAGTAGCTGTTTTGTTTTTGCTAAAAACTTAGAAAGACCTACAGGATAAAAAATTAGCAAGATATACAATATTCTTATCCTTATGGAGTCTCCAATTGGCCGGGGATAAGGAAAAGCAAATCATTGAGAGGGAGGGGAAAGGGATAGGAAAATAGAGGAAATGCAGAATAAAATTGACCAAATTGTGCTATGTACCTGTATGATAATGCCACAGTGAATTTCATTGTTATGTATGCCTATAAAGCACTAATTTAGAAAACCAAAAATACATAGAAGTAAGACCAGTATAGCAGATGAAGTAAAACAGGGAAAGGGAGGAGGGAAGGCAAAAAGGAAGTACTTGGGACTGAAGTGGAACAAATGGAACAATATACTCCATGCCTGTATGATGCTCTCATAATGAACTCCACTATTACGTATGACCATAATAAACTAATAAAATATTTTTAAAAAGAAAAAACTAAATCAATAATCATAATATTGTGTGAAAAGAGTAATGATAGGAAAATATAGATTGCTGCAGGTAGAGTTTATAGATTTTGGCCCAACAAAATTACTGATACCACCCTCTTTGATTCTCAAAAATATTTTTATTTAGATATTGGTTATTTGACCAGTTTTGCTATAGGACACAAGAGGAGAAATATCTGTTATAGTTCTGGAGACTCAAAGGCAACCTCCCATAGAAAGTCAAGGTTAAAAGCCTAATGGGTGAGTAAGAGATAACTAGTCACAAAGGAGGTGTGAGGAATGGTGCTTAAGCAAAAACTATAGCACATCTGAAAGTCAAGAAAGAGAATGTGCTGGGAAATGCAATAAACAATGTATGGCTGAAATATCATATGAATGGAAGAAAGTGTAAGAGGTGAAGTAGTAGATGAGGCAGGAATGAAAGTGAGCTTTGTATGTTTTGAACACACTAATCAATGTCTTTCCTCAAGGCCTTTGCATTGTTTATTCCCTTATCTAATACATTCCTTTTCTAAAAATCTATATAGCTCAGTGCCTCACTTTATCATAACCTATGATTAAATGTCACCTAATCAGAGAGTCCTTTCTTAACTACTGGGCAAAACTAAAGTAACATCCCTCCCTACCATTCTCTAACCCCTTGATTTGCTTCATTTTTTATCTTGGTACTTATCAATACCTGATATATTACTTATTAACTCTTTGTCACCAGTAGAATGTGAGCTTCATGAGAGAAACCTTGCTTTCTTCACTGCTGTATCCCCTGTACCTAAAATTTTTCCTGTCATATTGTAGTCATTCAATACCTATTTGATAAATGAATACATTAAAATTTCTTAGAAAATTTCCTTAAATAGATAATGAGCACTAAAAACAAAGTGTTAGCTATTTTTAGTATGAAGTATTTGTAGGGAAGTGAAGAACATAAAAACATAAAATAATATTTAAATATCACTGACAGGAAACCTGAGTTTGAATCTCTCTCTGCTTGAAATCTCCTATAAAAGGAGGAACTTCACTATTTCCCAGAGCAGGCTGTACCACAGTCAGACCAAACATCTGCCCATTCAAAGGTTTTCTCTTAAATTAAGCTGAAATATGCCTTTTGTAATTTCTTTTTTTGAAAATTACAGAGAAAATCCTTCTGGAGAGTTAAAGTCTCTCATTATGTTTCTTACTTTTTACCAGAAAAATAATCAATTCCTTGATCTGTACTTCATGTTTTTTTGCTTTCATTTAAAACTATTCAGACAAAGTATTGTAGATACAAATAGATTTATAGATATGACCTGATCGTTGGGCATCAATGGTCACTCAATATCATTATTAAGGTGATTTATTACTATATAAATATTTTCACATTTGTATTTGCTGAAATATGTATGTAATGATATGAGTATTGATTCATTTTTCAAGTACTTTTCCTAAAAGCCATAGGCTTTACTGATAGAAGTTTGTTAATTTAGCTAGTGAATATAGAGTTCTATTTTCTGTACTCAAAACAAAAGAAAAGCTAATCTCTTAATCAAAAGCTTCCACTAAATTTAGTCTTAAAGCATAATGTCCAAGGATTTAATATTCAAAGTTTCAGCTATCCACAGAAGACCTGAAAACTAGTGTCATGTACCTATATGTAACTTTACTGAGTCATGAGGTTTTCTGAGGTATACATATCCTACAAGGTTAGTATATGGGATAGTCACTTAGTTTACAAGTAAACCGAAGTAACTTCCAAGCTTATACATCTTAACACGAGTCAGTTATTCTCTGCTTAAGCTTGCAAATGTATTTTATGATATGTAAGTATATGTTACTTTACATTGATTTGAAATGGGGATACACAGAGTTTTAGTAGTTTTTCCTGGTGATGATTGCAGGTCTAATATACAATTCTTAGATTGGTGGTCATAATACTCTACTGCCACCTGGTGACATCATGTTGGCCACTCAGCATAAATTTAAGATCCAACAATCCCCATCCTACTGTGTAGCATTCCTTTGCTCGTCTGAATGAACTTTGATCAATACCCATGTTCTATACAATCTCAAATTAGACTAGGCTTTATGTGAATAATTCTAAGTTAAAAAAGTTAGGATACTCATACTACTGAACAAGGGTAGACAAAAGAATATTTTAAAGCAAACTCAATTGATTAAGCCATGACCAAATAACTTCTGAAAGAGGTTTTTCCATTTAAAATGACTATGACATTTAGATATTCTATGTATTCAGTTAAAACAAAAGTTTGGCCAGTCATAATGCTTTAGAGAAAATGTCTACATTTTTTAAGAATCTATTTCATTTTGTTGAATTCTTGTGTTTTATTTTCTAATATTTTTGTTCTGACGTAAGTATATGTTATGTATAAGTAAGTATAAGTATATGCAACAGAAAGTTGCAGAGACAGTAGACAGAGATCCCCTGCACCCTTTGTGCAGTTCCACAATGATCAGAACTGACATTGGTACTGTGTCATTTTATTGCATGTAATCATCACCACAATCAAGTTACAGAATAATCCTATCACAAGGACCCCTTATTCTATTTTTGTTATAGTTGTACACTTCCTTACCCAAATACTTGACCAACTGCCATTGCTAACCCGTGGAAACTATTAATATGTTTTTCATCTCTATAATTTCATCAGTTTTAGAGTGCTAAATAAAAGGGAACATACAGTACATGACGTTTTGAGATTTTTTTTTACACTCAACTTATTAGAAATCAATGAAGTTAGTTTATGTTATAAATAGGTCCCTTCTTTTACTGTTGAGTAGTATCCCATGATATGGATGTACTATGGCTAAACTAGTCACCTAGTATAGGATATTTTTTGAGATAGTACCAATAAAACTGATATGCACATTTACATCCTAGTTTTCGTGTGTACACAAGTTTTCATTTTTCTGGGACAAATACTCAGGAATGTAATTGTTGGGTACCATACTATGTGTATGTTAAAAAAAATTGTTGGGGCTGGGGAGATAGCTCAGTTGGTAGAGTGCTTGCTTCGTAAGCACAAGGCCCTGGGTTCAATCCCCAGAACTGCAAAAAAAAAAAAAAAAAAAAAAAAAATTGTTAGGCTGTGTTCCAGTGCCAAGATAAGTGCAATATAAAAACCTCTTTTTTCCGTTTGCACTTGGAGACTATTGTGGCCTCTGTGGTTTCTCATGAGAAATCCTCTGTCATTTGAATTGGTGAAATGTCATTTGTCTCTCCCTGTTTTCAATATTTATTTTTTATCCTTATTTTACAGAAGACAGAACATACTTCTTGTATGGATTTCTTTAGACTTATTCTTCTTGAGGTTTGCCCAGAATCTTATATTTATTGTTTGTGTCTTTCCCCAACTTTGAGGATCTTTCAGCCATTATTTCTTAAAATATTTTTAGATCTTTATATTATCACTTTTTCCTAAGATGACAATGATATGAATATTCTCTGTTAAATTTCCATATATCCTTGACATTATGTTCGTTTTCCCCGAGTCTTATATTTTCAGTTTACATGGGTAGTCCCTATTATTTTAAGTACACTCATTTTTTATTCTGTTCCTTCTATTCTGCTGTTAAGTTCATCAAGTTTTAACTATCTGAATTCTAAAATTTCCACTTGACTTTCTTTTTTCGAAGAAAACAGTAAGTGCCTTGTATTTTTTGTTGGTCCTTTTCAGTTATATATAACAGTAAAATTCATTTGATATAGTTGTATAAGTACATTTTGATTCATTCCACAGTCCTTCCTTTACCCATTCCTCCTCCTTGCCCTTCATACTGTATTGTTTAATCTACTGAATACCTGTTTTTCCCTCTTCCCCCTTATTGTGGGTTAGCTTCCATAAATCAGATAAAACATTAGACCTTTGTTTTTTGGGACTGGCTTAATTCATATCTTCTGTTTCTTTACTGATATTTTCTACTTTTTATTTATTTCAAGAGTATTTAAAATCACTCATTGAAAAATCAGTATAATGGCTACCTTAAAATACTTTTAGATAATTTTAAAATCTGTATCATCTTGTTGGCATCTGTTCATTTTTCTCTTCTCATTCAAACTGAGATTTTCTGGTTCTTCATATAAGTAATAATACTTGATCAAATACTATACATTTGGGGTATTATGCTTTGAGATACAGGAACTTGTTTAAATCTTCTGTTTTAGCAGGTTTCCCCTGAGGTGTTCCAGTTGAGGGAGTATGTGTATCACCTCATTACTGTCAAATGGTGGTTGACTTCCAGCTTCCATACTCTGCCTCCATTGACTGCTAGAGTAGAATGCTTGATACTGCTGGGTGGGGTAAGAGTTATGGCTCCCCACATGACCTCCATTGACATGATGGGAAATGGCTTTTTTTCTGCTGGGAAGTAAGGTCCTGACCACCAGCTAGACCCCTTTTAAGAGGAGAAAGTTCATCTCATCAGAAATGAATGTGGAAGCTTTTGATGAGGAAAGTTAGGAATACCCATTCATTTTGTGGCATTTGGTTGGAGTAAAGTAGTTATTTATTTTTTCAACTTTTCAGAGATAGACTTTATTACAACTATTAAGAGATTGTATATCTTTTATAAAAATCTTGTTTACTCTATTTGTTTTAAATTATTGTAAAGTATAATTGCTTTTTTATCAAACCAGTTGATTTTGTAATAAATGTCCATATTTTCAAACAGTGTTACATGTTAATTTTTTACAGGTCACAAGTAATTATTGTTCTGTATTCCTTATTGGTTCTTCTGGTCCTCTGCATAGAAATAAGACTTTTCTTATGGCTCTTTTTGTCTATACCTATTATAATCTGGGTGTTTTCAGTTTCTCCACAACCCAGTCTCATACACACAAGGCAAAACAAAAACACAAGAAACTCACCACAGTGTTCTCTCTCAAATTCTGGGTTGTCTAAAGAGTCTTCTTCTATACACCTGTAGAATTTTCTCATGTTTAATATGTAATTTCTATGATTTTCAGCTATACTTAGTAGGAGAAATAGAAAAAAGTATATCTCCTCCACCTTTCCAGATAGAGCAGTCAGAATCCATTTGATTTTTACAATTGTCCCAAATTATAACAAAGTGTGTATAACTAAATCTAATGTTGCAGATTTTAACTCAGATAAAAACTAATCTTATTTTTGTTGTTTGATGAATGCACAAAAGTAAAATTCCAAAGCTTGGAAATATATAAACAGCCTCATACTTTTGAGGACATCCCTCACATATTTTTGTTTAAAAGATCTTGCTTCCTTATGGTTTGAAATTGCTTTACAAGTAAATTTGAGAACAATACAGATGCACCTCAGCAGAAGAAATGCCTAAGATCTGAAAATGGTGTTTTCTTTTGTTTTTATCCATACTTTTACTTTTAAAATTTGTCTCCTTGAGAGGGTAAAAGCATCCTTTATTTTTAATTCCAATAGGATTACCCATCTCACTGACTAGATAGTACTTGTTATGAATAGTCATAACATAATATATTCTGTTCAGATCAGGGAGCTCAAATTTGATCACCCTGTACTGTGACAAAGATATCATAAGAGTTAATAAACTAAATAAAAAGATAAAAAGAAATCTACCATACACATATATACACGTATTTCATGGAGATTTTTCAGTTTCCCCAGCTAATATTAAACTCTTCCTGAACATCATTTGCTAAGTATATTCTAAGAAGACAACATATTGTGTACCTTTTATTGTGATATTCTTTTATTAGTCAATGACCACTGTATATTGTTATTTAATTTATCTTCTTATATAGATGGTAAAGTACTTAAAAGCAGGTATAATGCATATCTAACAGTGTCCAGACCAGTTTTTTACTCATATTAATCACTGAAAAGTGGTTGCTGATTGACAGCAAGGAAATTACTGCATATTTATATATAGAGAAAAAACTGATAAGTACTAAAATGGGACAAAAGTAAAATGGCCTTTAATTTGCATAACACAGAATTTTTAAAATATCTAAAGCATCATGCCCATAACTGATCCTTGATGCTATCTGTGGGATGGCAAGACAGTTATATCATTTTCACTTCACTCATGTGGAAAGAGACACCCAGTGAAAAGCATTTGAAGTAATACCTCTGAAGTCCAGCTGACTGGGTGATAATTCCAGTTGCATTGTTTACTAGGTATATGAACTTAAGTAAGTCATTATTTTTTCTCTCCTTCAGTTTCCTTAAATAGAAAATGAGGTTAACTTTAATATCTACCTGACACGGTTGGTAAGATGGTTAAATAAAATAATGCTTATAAAGAAATTATAAAAGTGCCTGTTATTTAGTAAGTTATTGATAAATGTTAATTATTATTAAAATTTGTGATGATTTACCTTGCTCAAGATTACAGAGCATGATAAGAACTGAATTCAAATCCAGATCTTACTGCCTCCAAATGCAGAGTACTTCCTATTTGTCAATTTGTCTGTCAAACACTAAATAGCTTCAAGGACATGAATTTACTAGTCTCTAAATATTTCTTTTTAGATCCATATATGCTTTTGTTAGATTCTTTCTTGAACTGAGATTACTCTTGAACAAAATTTCCTTAGTACAGCTTCCTAGTATTTATTTTCAGGGTGAGAATAACTCTTTCTCTGATCCATCTCTTCACTAAGTAAGTGTAAAGAATATTGAAGGACCACTAAACATCACCTAGAATCTCTCTGTTTACCATCATTGAAATTCTGCCTGGGTGCTCAGTACTGGTTATGGTGCATCTATCTATTCTTTGCCATCTCACCATACTTTTACACAGAGAAATGGAGAAAAAAGGATTAGTATTCACTGTTAAATTTGTTAGAAGACAAGTTCTAAATCAAAGTCCCAACAAAAGGCTTTAATTATAGAAAATAACCAGTAAAAAGTGGGTTGTTCTAGTATCATCACTATCCTAGAACCTGTATCATTTGGGTTTTATATTTGGTACTTATAATTTCTTACATAAAACCACCAATGAAGAAGTGTTAGCATTTATTAACCAATCAATGTACATTCCTTGGTATATCCTACACTATAGAAATTTGTCCAATGATCATATGTAGGTCATATCCAATGGGTGGGGATTAAAGGTCATGTGTTGAATGAATATGTGTAAGAAGGAGATTTAGTGGACAAGAAGAAGAAGAAGAATGCTTTTAAAATATTCCCATTTACATATTGACCAATATGAAACCATCTCCTATCTCTAATATAAAGAACAAAACAGTGCATAGTAAAGGGAGTATTCTTTGGCTAGAGAATTTCTAATTATGTCTTGAACATCTGCTGAGGTTTCATTCTCTGGGATCACTCCCTCAGATGAGTAAATGTGAAAATCTTGCAATATACCAATCATTTAAGATGAGTCTAAGAAGTGTTCATTATATCACATCCAGTATTTCTCCACCAAGGATAACGTTACATAGGTTAAACCACAATTAAGAACTCTATTGCTCCTCAGAAAAAGAAGTTCATATATTTCATTATTTGTATTCAGTTATAGACAGATGAAATAAGTTTCATTTGGACAGATCCCTCAGCTTTTTCTCATGGGAAAGGAAGTTCATAAACTGAGAGATTATCATGAAGGGAAACTGAAGAATGGGGGAGACAGGTTTTGATCTCTTCACTAAAAATATGCAGTATAAATTTAAAGCACTCACATTCTTGGTACAATAATTACAAAACTGGACAGGCTGTTCAGTTCAAGAGGTTAGAAAAGGCACTGTCCCCAAAAATGTGGTGACAAATAATCTTTGGGTTGATCCCTATGCTTATTAAACTGTCAGTGCTGAGTTATCAGTAAATCAAGAAGGATGCTAATGAGCATCTGTGCTTGAGCTTTCAATGGCATTTGGCAAACAGTTGCACAAAAAGAAAATGGTAATTAGCAATAAAGGTGTGTTTATTGGTTTGTGCAATTGACAGAGACTGTATGTCTCTTCTACACAGTATGTGTCCTTTATAAAACTGCCAAACAATGGAGGTAAAACCTGTTCTCTTTCTCTTTGGGCTAGAGCTTCATGACCTTGAATTGCCACTAGAGAAAAATCAATTAGTATGGGAAGGAGAGCTTGTTCTTTTCATTGAAAGAAAAAAAACAAAAATATTTAAGGAAGTGAGGAAAAATTGTATAGACATAAGTACTTCCTCTAAGGGCCTTCCAGAAAGCCTACAATCCACCCTCCATATTTCATACTATGATCTTTTGGAAGGGAAAATTTGATAATGACATTCTCCTGATGAGAATTCTTCTTTAGATTCTCAGGACCAAAGTTACCTAGTATGTTCTTTAAGTCACTTCATAATCAAACCTCACCTATTTTCTAACCTCCCCTCAGTCCCCTATCTCATCATAATCTGTATCATGATAAAGTACTGGTGAGGAAAAATAATTAGGAATATTGACATACTTCTGGAAAATGTGTTGTCAGTCATATTTAAGAGCAGAGTGGCAACCTGTAATGTAGTACAAGTAAAGTAACACCTGTGCTTAACATATGAGTTAGCAATTATATTTCTATTATATACTTTGAAGGAACTAATATAAATGTGCACCAGGAGGTATACTTATAAAGCTATTGTAATGTAAAAAACTATCAATATATAAGCAGAAGTATACCAAAGTGCAAACACTGGAGAATAAATTAATTGTGTTGGTTACATGTCTTAGCTCATTTGTTCTGCTATAACAAAATAACTGAGAGAGGGTAAATTGTAAAGAATACAAATTTATTTTCTCACAGTTCTGGAGGCTTGGGATATACATTTTAATGCAGTAGCAAGCATGTTTCTCTGGTGAAATCTGCTCTCTGTTTCCAAATTGGTGCCTTGCTATTGAATAATCAATGGTGTCTTGCTACTAAATACTCCACAGGGGAGATATACTGCATTCTCATACTAGTTTCCTAGTATGTCAGAACATGGAAGGACAAAAGGGACAAACTCTGTCCATCAAGACCTTTATTTTTAAACTCAAAAATGGATCAAGGACCTAGACCAGAGACCCTTCATCTTATAGAAGAAAAAGTAGGTCCAAATCTTCAACATTTCGGCTTAGGATAAGACTTCCTTAACAGGACTCTTATAGCACAAGAAATAAAAGCAGGAATCAATAATTGGGATAGATTCAAACTAAAAAGCTTTTTCTCAGCAAAGGAAACAATCAACAATGTAAAGAGAGAGCCTACAGAGTGTGAGAAAATCTTTGCCACTCATAATTCAGATAGAGCACTAATTTCCAGAATATATAAAGAACTCAAAAAACTTACCACCAAGGATATAAATAACCCAATCAATAAACTGGCTAAGGAACTGGGCAGACACTTCACAGATCTACAAGCAATCAACAGATATATGAAAAAATGTTCAACATCTCTAGTAATTAGAGAAATTCAAATCAAAACTACCCTAAGATTTCATTTCACTTCAATTAGAATGGCGATTATCAAGAATACAAGCAACAATAGGTGTTGGTGAGGATGTGGGGAAAAAGGTACATTCATACATTGCTGGTGGGGTTGCAAATTGGTGCAGGCACTCTGGATAGCAGTGTGGAGATTCCTTAGAAAACTTGGAATGGACCCACCATTTGACCCAGCTATCCTACTCCTCAGTCTATACGCAAAGGACTTAAAATCAGTATACTACAGGGACACAGCCACATCAATGTTTATAGCACCTTAAGTCACAAGAGCTAGATTGTGGAACCAACCTAGAGGCCCTTGAATAGATGAATGCATAAAGGAACTGTGGTGTATATACAGAATGTAATATTACTCAGTCATAAAGAAGAACAAAATTATGGCATTTGCAGGTAAATGGATGAAGTTGGAGAATATCATGCTAACTGAAATAAGCCAATCCCAAAAAAACAAAGGTTGAATGTTTTCTTTGATAAGTGGATGATTATATACAACGGGGAATGGGAGGGGGTAAGGGAAGAATAGAGGAATTTCGGATTGTGTAGAGGGAAATGAGGGGTGGGGAGGTGGCAAGCGGAAGGAAAGATGGTGGAATGAGACAAACATTACCCTGTGTACATGTGTGATTACACAAATGGTGTGACTACATTGTATACAACCATAGAAATCAAATGTTGTACTCCATATGTGTACAATGAATCAAAATGCATTCTGCTGTCGTGTATAACTAAATAGAACAGACAATAAAAAAACCTTTATTTTTAAACGTTTTAGTTATAAATGGACACAATACTTTCTCTCTCTTTCCTTCCTTTCTTTCTTTCTTTCTTTCTTTCTTTCTTTCTTTCTTTCTTTCTTTCTTTCCTTCTTTCTTTTTCTTTCTTTCTTTCCTCTTCTTTATCTTCTTTCATGTGGTGCTGAGGATTAAACCCAGTGCCTTACAGGTGCCATGCAAGTGCTCCACCACTGAGCTACAGCCTTAGCTCCAAGACCTTTTATAAAAGCATCTAATTTTATTCATGAGGGCTTTAACTTCAGGAATTAATCACCTCAAGAAGGACCCATTTCTTAATGCTGTTGCATTTATCATTAAGTTTGAACATGAATTTTGGAGGGAACAAAAAATATTCAAACCATAACATCACACATGGAGTTCTATACAGTAAAGAAAATGATTGAACCAGAGCTACAAGAAATCATGTAAGAACATAAAGGATGATTCTCTATATATAAATAATAAGACATAAAAGAGTTAAACTATATATAATAAGGGATCTATTTGGATATGAAAAAACTATGAAGGAAAGCATTGGCACAATGAATATGTAGTTTAGCATTCAGAATATTAATTCTCTTTTTTGGAAGAGGGAAAACTATTAGGCAGCAACATCATAAAGTAAACTTCAAAGAAATTAATATTTTTTTTGCTTAGGATTGATGTCATATATGTATATGTTTATTTTTATTATTTAAATATATTTAATTAAATATATTTAAAATATGCATGCATAATTGCACAAATGGTATGAATCTACATCATGCACAACCATAGAAACAAAAAATTCTACTCCATTTGCATACAATGAATGAATTTAAATACAGTCTGTAAAAATAAAAATAATAAATTAAAAAAATAAAATATACACATATTTTCTTGTATATGTGTTATATTTTTATAATAAAAATAATTTTAAGACAGTTCTGGTACTACTGTAGCTGAAAGCTGTAGACAGAAGGCTCAGTATTCAGCTATTTCTGAGGAAGACAAGCCTGGAACCAGTAGTTTCAATTCTGGCACACATGCTAGCATGAAAATCACTCCCATTTAAGGGCCAAGTTTTACAAAATCAAATTCAGTTGCTTTAATTGTCATGCAGCTGGGTTAAAATTGTTTGCTTGTTATGATGTCATTAGCCTTTCAACCAAATATGTACATTTGTAATTGTTTGACAAAGGTATAAAGTCATGAAAATGCACTACCGAAATATTAAATCTGGCTCATTTAAATGCAGTTCCTGGCACACAGTAGGCTCTCAATAAACGTTTGTTGAATGGAGTTGAAATTAGGAAATTAGAAGAGATTGTTTGGCTTTCCAACAGTACATTAAATTGAGTACACCATTTCTCAAGATGAAAGGAAGCTAAATGAAAGGAAGTGGGTTTATTTGATTGTCTCACACACATAATAACATGAAGTAATGTGGAAATTATTCAGATTATTCATCTCAAATTTTGTCTGACATAGACAGATGAGTGAGGTTTTGTCTTTATAAATCTGCGTTATTCTAAGAGTGCCTTAAATCCTCTCTTTCCTTCTCTAAATTGAAAAACAAAATGCTGTAAACCAAGTCTTGGATTTGTAAACATAGTGTGCTATCTATTCAGCTGTACTTCCTCAGAGGAGATAAGTATAAAGTCATTGCAACAGATTCAAGATGGAGATATGACAAGTTAAATGACTTCTTAATATTTCAGCACCTGCTTTCCTGCTTGTTTCTGATTTACCAGTGAGAAATTGGAGGCTCTTTAAAACAACTCTGAATTCTTCCTAGTCACCACATTATATTTTTGTAAAAAAAACTAAGTTTTAGTGGAATAAAACATTGAACTTAGAAAATATTGCCTTTAGGGTAATAAATGGGCATGCCTCAATCAAAATAGATTACTTGAGGAGAGAGGAAACAGCCAGGTGTGGTGTCTTAGAGTCGTGGGGGATCAAGTGACCACTTCAGCCTTGCAGAGTCAATTTCCTATAAATTAACTTGATCCACAAGTGACTTGAAGGAGTACATGGAAAATGATAGAATAACCAAAATAATTCAATACTGCTTACCAAATACTTCCCATAGAAAACTGATGCTGACCTAAAATTACAGGGCTTATGTTGGTCTTCTTTTGCAGACCAGTTGTATGCTTTTTAGCCATGGTTTGATTCAGGAAGAGTCTTAGCATCTTGCCTGTTACATAAATTTTGTATGCATAGGTACATAAGCACACACCTGCACACACATCAGATTTCTCACACCCATGTCATGTGACAAAACTCCTCCCTATCATAGAAAAACACAATATGCACACTTGCAATTCATTTGATAATTCAAAATATTTACAGAGTACTTCCTATACTAAACATTATATTATCATATTACCAATTATCTGCCTTTAAGAAACTCATAGTAATGGGAGGCATACAAATTTGATGTGTAATATGCACTAAAAGATTTGGTGAAAGTTTAAGAGCTGTTGACGTATGACCTATATTCTTCGCGTATAGATAGAAGAGTTTTCCAATTGTGAAAGTGGCAGAAGTGCACTCTAGGCTGATGAAATAGTATGGGCAAGACATTGGTGTTTCAAATAGATATGAAGTCTTCAGAAAGCTAGAATATATTTGATACACCTAAATAATATGATATATAGGAAGGAGAGTAGGTGAGGCTAGGGAGATTATTAGGAAATAGATTTGTAAGAGGTTTTGTATGTATAGGTAAAAAATTAGACTTTAGATAGAAAGCAAAAGAGATTTATAAACGTAGTGTTAATGGGCTCCTCTCTACTGGGTGACCTTGGTTTCACTACCTCAGCATCCTCAACTGGAGCTGCAATTGGAGTTGATTGGTAACTTAGGTACTGTAGAGGTGCCTAAAAGGCTTTAATGTCTAAACTACAAGACACAGAAACCTTCTAATTTGTGATAGTTATATTGCTAACTTTATTTCTAGGCATGTTAACCAGCGGCAGCATGAGACCAATAGGAGGTACAAAAGAGAATTAAGACAACCATATTAAATATGCAACTTGATTTTGACTATATGACTGAAACTCTCAAATCTTTCCCTTCAAGCCACAGTTGTCCTGGAAGAATCTGGTCTGAATCAAGCACTAAAAGAGATTATAAGATGAAATTTTTATTGCTTATCTTGTTATATTAAATACACTCAAATATTTTGTATTCATGGTTTATCAGTAGGGGAATATTAGAAGTATGTGGAGATATTGATATACAAGAATTACAACAGAAATGGGAAGAATTTTATACACAAATGTAGTGTTGTTTTTGTATCTGATGTGTGACTTTATTAAAGAAATGATCACATTTTTTTCTACATGAAGATAATTACTGGCAATGTAATAATTCATTCAAGGAGACAACATTACTATCAAAGAGACCAGTTAAGAGGTTACTGCTACAGTTCAGCGAAGAAGTGAACATGTTCAAGACCACAGTAAATGGTAGTGAAGTAAAACAAAATGGAAAAATGAGGGAGTTTCATACCTCTGTATTAGAGGCAAAGGAATTACATGGGCTGCGGATGTGGCTCAGTAGTACTGTGCTTGTCTAGCAGGAACAAGACTGTAGGTTTCATCACCAACACACACACACACACACACACACACACACACAGAAGGAGAGAGAGAGAGAGAGAGAGCGATAGGAAGGAAGGAAGGAAGGAAGGAAGGAAGGAAGGAAGGAAGGAAGGAAGGAAGGAAGGGAGAGTCACATAACTCATCAAATGAAACTGGAGAGAGTAGAGGAGAAGAAGGAGTATAAAACAATCCCTAAGTTTCAGACTGGAGGATGGAGTAGCACTATGAGTTAAACATGCATGTAACGAAAGAGTTGGTGTGCCAGAAAGAGCAATGTCTAATTTGGAGGAATAACTTCTAATGTTCTATAGAAAAATAGGGTAACAATAATTGACAACATCAAACTCCATGTTTCAAATAACTAGTAGAAAAGATATAGAATTTCCCCAAGACAAAAAATGAGAGGTATATATTAATTACACTGATATAATCATAATATCTTGTATACATGCCTTAGAATATTACACTGTACCTCATAAATATGTACAACTATTATGTTTCCATTAAAATTTTTAAAGTAGTTTACATGAACACACAGTTTCAAGTGTTGATAAATCAGTACTTTCAATGGCAGTACAAAAAACTGTATTCCCTTATAATATCTACATGGTACATTTTTTAACATCTTAACATTTCTGAGTTTGGAATATGTTTTACAGTATGTGTGAACACTTAATGTCATTATTTAGTGCAGAGTCCTCTCAAAAACTACTAGGTCAGTAGTTCACCTTACCCATAATTAGAATAATACTCAATGATGAAAGACTGAAATCAGGGGTATCACAATACCAGAATTTCAACTATACTACAGAGCAATAGTAACAAAAATGGCATGGTATTGGCATCAAAATAGACAGATCAAAGATACAGAATAGAGGAAACAGAGACAAACCCAAATAAATACAGTTTTCTCATACTAGACAAAGATGCCAAAAACATACAATGGATAAATGTTAGCCTCTTCAACAAATGGTGTGGGGAAAACTGGAAATCCATATGCAGAAAAATGAAATTAAACCCCTATCTCTCACTCTGCACAAAACTCAACTCAAAATGGATCAAGGACCTTGGAATCACACCAGAGACCCTGCACCTTACATAAGAAAAAGTAGGCCCAAATCTTCATCGTGTCGGCTTAGGACCAGACTTCCTTAACATGACTCCCAAGGCACAAGAAATAAAAGCAGGAATCAATAAATGGGATAGATTCAAACTAAAATTTTCCTCTCAACAAAAAAATTATCAGCAATGTGAAGAAAGAGCCTACAGAGTGGGAGAAAATCTTTGCCTCACATACTTCAAATAGAGCACTAATCTCCAGAATCTATAAAGAACTCAAAAAACTTTACACTAAGAATACAAATAACCCAATCAACAAGTGGGCTAAGGAAATGAGGACACACTTCACAGAAGAAAATCTACAAGCAATCAACAGATACATGAAAAAATGTTCAACATCTCTAGTAACAAGAGAAATGCAAATCAAAACTACCCTAAGATTCCATCTCACCCAATTAGAATGGCGATTATCAAGAACACAAGCAACAATAGGTGTTGGAGAGGATGTGGGGAAAAACGCACACTCATACATTGTGGTGCAAATTGGTGCAGTCACTCTGGAAAGCAGTGTGGAGATTCCTTAGAAAACTTGGAATAGAACCATCATTTGATCCAACTATCCCACTCCTAGGTTTATACCCAAAGGGCTTAAAATCAGCATACTACAGTGACACAGCTACATCAGTGTTTATAGCAGCTCATTTCACAATAGTTATATTGTAGAACCAACCTAGATACCCTTCAATAGATGAATGTATAAAGAAACTGTGGTATATATATACAATGGAATATTATTCAGCCATAAAGAAGAATAATATTATGGCATTTTTCAATAAATGGATGGAATTGGAGAATATCATGCTAAGTGAAATAAGCCAATTCCAAAAAGCCAAAGATAAAATGATTTCTCTGATATGTGCATGATGATACATAATGGCGGGGGAGGAGGTAAGGGAAGAATGGAAGAAGGATTGTGTAGAAGGAAATCAGGGATGGGGAGGGGGCAGAGGGAAGGAAAGATAATAGAATGAGACAAACATCATTACCCTATGCACATGTGTGATTGCACAAACAATTTGACTCTACTTCGTGTATAACCAGAGAAACCAAAGTTGTACCCCATTTGTGTACAATGAATCAAAAATTAAAAAAAAAAAAGAAATTGGTATAGTACCATACTGAAAGTTCATTACAGGTATATTTCCCAGAATACTATCATTTAAAACAATAGTAAATTTTCCCTTGAATTAGTATGTGCAAGGTTTAAATGAATTTGAACTAAAGATCTTAGCTCTTCTGATTGTTCTCTGATTATAGAAGGAAAGAAATGATTTCAATGTCTTCTCTGTAGAGGAGTGTGTAGATAAACTGTATATCTACCACCACCACCTACCATTCACCCCTAACAAAATATTAGAAGCCAATGAAATGAGATTAAAATGAATATCAATAACGAAATAGAGACTAAAGTCTGAAATAGGCACATTGTGTGGAATGAGAGGGATTACCATGGACAAAGAGAGACAGACACAACACTTTACCCTAGTAATAGTGTTGAGAGCAATGTTATTGGATGAGTGTATATATATCAATTTCCTGATATTTTTAGCAATAGCTAATGGAAATCAGCTAACCACTTTTTCTGGGTCTATACCCAATTCAGGCAGTATTAGTATCTCATATGGGTTTAGGACATTTAGGAGAAAGAGAGGCTTTCCAAGTCTCTTCAGGTTATGGGACAATACCAGATAATTTGGCTGATACTTAACATGCATTTTTTCCTTCATCTCTTCAACCACAATTTATGCTGGCACCTGTACTATATATCAGTGATAAAATTATAAATAAGAGAGACATGGTCCCTTCCCTTAAGAAGTTTAGTAATCACACAAGCAAGTACACATAAACTGTGATGTATTATAAAGGAAAAGAGCCAGGCATGGTGGCACATACCTTTAATTCCAGCGAACCTGGAGGCTGAGGCAGGAGGACCACATGTTCGAGGCTAGTCTCAACAACTTTGCGAGACCCTGTCTCAAAATAACAAATAAAAAGAGCTGGAGATGTAGCTTACTGGTAAAGCATCCTTGGGTTCAATACTAAGAAAGGAAAGAAGGGAGGGAGGGAGCCTTTTAGACTACTTAACAAGAGTATAATTTAGAAACGAGAGAAGGAAGATCTGAAGAAATTTTTCTGCATAAGTGACATTTGAACTGAGATATGACTGATAAGTAGGAATTAAATTTGGGCAAAGGACAGGTTAAAACATGTGAGGCATTAGAAATAGCATGGGAACACTTGACACATGGGAACACTTGACACATTAAAATAATCAAAGAGTGTTGCTAGATGATGACCATTGCAAACATGTTGTAGGGTTCCAAGGACCCAGTTTTATTGATAAAAATGTATGGTTTTGCTACTAGGTATTTCTAAAAAAATTATAAGGTCAAACTAGAGCACCCAAATGGGCAAAAAGGATAAATGTTTAGATGGGAATAGGAGAGAGGTACAGATCAGAATTCCAGGTGCACTCAAAGATGGAGATAAGATTAAGGTGGAAATGAGGTGAAAATTTTGGAGATTTTGGCCAAGAAATGGGTGGTAGAATGGATGAGACTTGTTTAAATTTAGAAACTTAAATAAAATTTGTCAGCATTATGCCCTATTTGTGCCGCTCTGCCAACTAAGTAAAATGTTAAGGGCTGCTTTAGCCTTATTCACCCTTGGAGAAATCAAGGGAATTTAAAATGCCTAGCAATATTTCCAGTGGGTCAGTTTAGGTATTTAACTTGTTATAAGATGAAATTTACTATTTTAACCCCTTTACTGCATACAATTCAGTAGCATTAAATACTTTCACACTGTTTTGCAACTGTGACTGTTATCTACCTTCAAAACCTTTTCATCATTTCCAAATGAAAGTGTGTGTGTGTGTGTGTGTGTGTGTGTGTGTGTGTGTGCAAGCGCGTGTGTGTAGTACTGGGAATTGAACCCAGGGAAACTTTACCACTGAGCCACGGCCCCAGCTCATTTTATTTTTTATTTAGAGACAGAGTCTCTCTAAAATACTTAAGGCCTCACTAAGTTGTTGAGGCTAGCTTTAAAATTTGATCCTCCTGCCTTGGCCTCCCAAATTGCTGGGATTGACAGGCATTTGCCACCACACCTGGTTCCAAATGAACCTCTTTATCCATGATATAATGACTCCCATTCTTTGCTACCCCAGTCTATTAAGTCACCATTCTATGTTCTGCCTCTGAGGGACTTTTTTAGATTTTGTATGTAAATGAAATCATGAATTATCTTTCTCTCTGTGTCTGGTTTATTTCACTTAATGCCCGTTACATTTATCTATGTTATCATAAGTGACAGAATTTCCTTCTTTTTAATGGATAAACAATATTCTATCATGCAATTGTGTGTGTGTGTGTGTGTGTGTGTGTGTGTGTGTGTGTGTGTGTTTTATTTACCCATTCATCTCTTGACAGTCACTTAAGTTATTTCCATATCTTGGTTGCTGGATATAATGCTATAATTAACAGGACTGCTAAAATCTCTTCAGGATCCTGATTTCAATTATTTTGAAGTGTGATTGTTGAATCATATGGTAATTCTATTTTTAATTTTTTGAGGAATCTCCATAGTGTGTTCCACAGTGGATGCACCATTTTGTACTACAACCAATAGTGTATATGAGTTCCAATCTCTCCACATTCTTACCTGCAGTAGCTGTTTCTTTATAAGAAAGCCATTCTAACAGTTTGAGATGATTTTTCATTATTTTAGATTTGCCTTTCCAAGACGATTATGACATTGAGCACCTTTTCATGTACCATTTTTGTACAAATGTATTTTGAGGAATGTCTATTCAGGTCTTTTCTAATTTTTAATTAGGGTTTTCTTTACATTTGTTAAATTCTAGGAATTATTTATATATTCTGGATATTAATTATTTATCAGATAAATGATTTGCAAGTATTTTATCCTATTTTGTGGGTATCCTTTTCATTCTGTTGATTGTGTCCTTTGAGATCTGTTATTAGTCTGCCTGGACTGCTATAACAATATAACACATACCAAGTGGCTTAAATGACAAACATTTATTGTCTCACAATTCTATAGGCTAGAAGTCCATGATCAAGGGTATGGGGTTGTAGCTTAGTGGTAGAGCATATGTAGCACATGTGGGGCACTGGGTTAAATCCTCAGTATTACATTAAAAAAATAAATTAAGGTATTTTGTCCTTCTACAACTAAAAAATATTTTTTTAAAAAAGAAGTTCATGATCAAGGTTATGACAAATTCAACTTTGGGTGAGGGTTCCCTTCCTGACTTGCAGACAGTTTCCTTTACACTATATCATCACATGACCCTTCCTCTGTGCTTGTGGGGGAGGGTGAAAGAGAAAGTACACTTTGACTTGTTTTCTCTCTCATTTTTTCCTTCCTTCTTTCTTTCATTACCTCCTTCCTTGTGCTGTACTTGGGAATGAACCCAGGGCCTCACAAATGCTGGACAAGTACTCTACCATCGAGCTACACTTTCAGCCCTTTATATTTTGAGGCAGTGTCTCACTAAGTTGTCCATGCTGGTGTGAAACTAGTCTCCTGAGTAACTGGGGTTACAGACATGTGCCATCACACAAAGACACAAGTCCTATAGGATTAGGGTCTTAACCTTATGACCTTATTTCACATTAACCTCCCTAAAGGCCCTATCTTCAAATAAAGACACATTGGAGGATAAGGCTTCAAGTTATGAATTTTAAGCCAAATGCAGTGGTACATGCCTGTAATCCCAGCAACTTGGGAGGCTGAGGCAGGAGGATCACAATTTCAAAGCCAGCCTCAGCAAAAGGGAGGCTCTAAGCAACTCAGTGAGACTCTGTCTCTAAATAAAATACAAAATAGGGCTAGAGATATGGCTCAGTGGGAGATATGGCTCAGTGGTAGAGTGCCGCTGAGTTCAATCCCCAGTACCCCCACACAAAAAAAGGATATGAATTTTAGGGCAACACAGTTCAGTTCATAAGGTACAATTTTTTTTATTTTATTGCTTGTGCTTTTGGTGCATTGAAATTTTTGCCAAATCTAATGTCATGAAGTTTTCCCCCTATGCTTTCTTCTAAGAGTTTTATTCTTACATTTAGGTTTTGATCCATTTTGAGTAATTTTTGTATATAGTGTAAGGTAAGGATCCAACTTCATGATTTTGCCTGTGAATATCCAGTTTTCTCATCACCATTTGTTGAAGACTGTTCTTCCTTATCAATACCACCCTTATCAAAAGTTATTTGGCCATAGATCAAGAGTTTGGTTCTTGACTATATTCTATTCCATTGGTCTGTGTCTCTGTCTTTAAGCCAGTAGCAGAGCACCTATATTCCCATAAAATACAGTTCTTGCATTACTAGCTTAAAGGTAATATAGTTCTAATGGATTACTATAGTTCTGTGGTAAGTTTTGGAATCAAAAGGTGTGAGTCATTCAACTTTTTTTTTAATCTTCAAGATCGTTTTGGCCGTTTGGTGTATGATATTGATAAGATGTATATTTCATGTGAATTGTAGAATGAATTGTTCCATTTATGCAAAAATCATCAATGGTAATTTGATAGTGATTACATTGAATTTCTAGATCCCTTTGGATTATAATGGCATATTACTATATACAGTTATTTACTGTCTTCAAGTTCATGAACACAGGATATCTTTCCATTATTATTAATTATTCATTTCTTTTGAGAATATCTTAAGTTTTCAGAGTACAAATATTTCATCTTCTTGGATAATACCTCAGTAATTTATTCTTTTGATTCTATTGTAGATGGAATTTATTTCCCTTTTTTGAGATTGTTGTTAATGTGTAGAAACACAATTGATTTTTATGTATTCTCTGTATTCTGTATTTTCCATTTTTAACTAGTTTTAACAGTTCATATGTATAGGTGAGTGAGTGGGTTGGATCTTTCTGTCTGTAAGATCATGTAATTTTTGGACAGAGATAAATTTATTAATTTCTAATTTGATACCTTTTCTTTCTTTCACTTGGTGAATTATTGTCTATAAATTTTAATACTGTTGAATCAAAGAAAAAATAGGTATCCTTATCTATCTTTTGCTGATCTTAAAGGAAAAGATTTCAGTCTTTTTTAATTATGTATTTTGATTCATTGTAAACAAGTGGGGTACAACTTTTTTCTCTGGTTGAACATGAAGTAGAGTCATACCATTTGTGTAATCATACATGTACATAGGGTAATAATGTTTGTCTCATTCTGTTATTTTTCCTTCCCCCCACCCCTCCCACACCTCTTTCTCCTCTATACAATCCATCCTTCCTCCATTCTTACTTCTTTCCCACCCCCCATTATGTATTATCATCCGCTTATCAGAGAGATCATTTGTCCTTTGTTTTTTTGGGATTGGCTTATCTCACTTAGCATGATATTCTCCAATTCCATCCATTTACCTGCAAATGCCATAAATTTATTCTTCTTTATGACTGAATAATATTCCATTGTGCATATATACCACAATTTTTTTTATCCATTCATCAATTGAAGGGCATCTAGGTTAGTTCCACAATCTAGCTATTGTGAATTGAGCAACTATGAACATTGATGTGGCTACATCACTGCAGTATGCTGATTTTAAGTCCTTTGGGTATAGGCCAAGGAGTGGGATAGCTGGGTCAAATGGTGGGTCCATTCCACGTTTTCTAAGAAATCTCCACACTGCTTTCCTGAGGGGCTGAACAAATTTGCAACCCCACCAGCAATATATTAGTGTGCCTTTTCCCCCACATCCTCACCAACACCTATTGTTGCTTGTATACTTGATAACAGTAATTCAAATTGGGGTAAGATGAAATCTTAGGGTAGTTTTGATTTGCATTTCTCTTGTTACTAGAGATATTGAACATTTTTTCATATATCTGTTGATTGCTTGTAGATTTTCTTCCGTGAATTGTCTCCTCATTTCCTTAGCCCACTTGTTGATTGGGTTATTTGTATTCTTAGTGTAAAGTTTTTTTTAATTCTTTATAGATTCTGGAAATTAGTTCTCTATCTGAAGTATGTGAGGCAAAGATTTTCTCCCACTCTGTAGGCTCTCTCTTCACATTGCTGATAATTTTCTTTGCTGAGAGAAAGGTTTTTAGTTTGAATCTATCCCATTTATTGATTCCTGCTTTTATTTCTTGTGCCTTGGGAGTCATGTTAAGGAAGTCTGGTCCTAAGCCGACATGATGAAGATTGGGACCTACTTTTTCTTCTGTAAGGTGCAGGGTCTCTGGTGTAATTCCAAGGTCCTTGATCCATTTTGAGTTGCATTTAGTTGACAGATAGAGGTTTAGTTTCATTTTTCTGCATATGGATTTCCAGTTTTCCCAGCATCA
Organism: Sciurus carolinensis; assembly: GCF_902686445.1. Lineage (NCBI taxonomy): Eukaryota > Metazoa > Chordata > Mammalia > Rodentia > Sciuridae > Sciurus > Sciurus carolinensis. Next base: position 97,203,079 of record NC_062232.1, read on the forward strand.
TTTGTTAAATAAGCTATCGTCTCTCCATTATGTGTTTGTGGCACCTTTGTCTAGTATGAGAAAACTGTATTTATGTGGGTTTCTCTCTGTGTGCTCTATTCTGTTCCATTGGTCTTCCTGTGTATTTTGGTGCCAATACCATGCTGTTTTTGTTACTATTGCTCTGTAGTATAGTTGAAGTTCTGGTATTGTGATAAACCCTGCTTCACTCTTTCTGCTAAGGATTGCTTTAGCTATTCTGGGTCTCTTCTTACTAATGAATTTCATGATTATTTTCTCTATTTTTATGAGATAGTTCCTTGGGATTTTAATTGGACTTTCATTGAACTTGTATAGTGCTTTGGGTAGTATGACCATTTTGAAAATATTAATTCTGACTATCCAAGAACATGGGAGAACTTTCCAACTTCTAAGGTTTTTTTAAATTTCTTTCTTTAGTGTTCCATATTTCTCATTGTAGAGGTCTTTCACCTCTTTTGTTGGATTGATTCTATTTTTTTTTTGAGGCTATTTTGAATGGGGTAGTTTTCCTAATTTCTCTTTCAGAGAGTTCATCACTTATGAATAAAAATGCACTAGATTCATGAGTCCTGATTTTATATCCTACTACTTTACTGAATTCATTTATGATATGTGGAAGTTTTCTGGTGGAATTTTTTGACTCCTCTAAATATAAAATCCTGTCATGGGCAAATAGTGATATTTTGAATTCTTCTTTTCCTATTTGCTTCCCTTTAATTTCTTTGATCTGTCTAATTGCTCTGGCTAGAGTTTCAAGGACAATGTTGAATTGAAGTGGTGAAAGAGGGCATCCCTGCCTTGTTCCAGTTTTTAGGGGGAATGCTTTCAGTTTTTCTCCATTTAGAATTATGTTGACTATGGGCTTAGTAAAGGTAGGCTTTACAATGTTGAGGCATGTTCTTACTATTCCTATTTTTTCTAGTGTTTTGAGCCTGAAGAGATGCCATATTTTATCAAATGCTTTTTCTGCATTTATTGAAATGATCATGTGGTTCTTAACATTAAGTTTGTTGATGTGCTGAAATTCATATATTGATTTCTAGATGTTGAACCAACCTTGCATCCCTTGGATGAACCCTACTTGATCATGTTGCACTATCTTTTTAATATGTTTTTGTATGACATTTGCTAAAGTTTTATTAAGAATTTTTGCATCTATGTTCATTAGGGATATTGGTCTGAAGTTTTCTGTCCTTGATATGTTTTTATCTGCTTTTCATATCAGGGTGATATTAGCTTCAGAGAAAGAGTTTGGAAGAGTAACTTCCTCTCCTATTTCATGGAATACTTTGAGGAGTATTGGAATGATCTCTTCTTTGAAGGTCTTGTAGAACTCAACTGAGAATCCATCTGGTCTCGGACTTTTCCTGGTTGGTAGGCTTTTGAAGGCTTCTTCTGTTTCGTTGCTTGAAATTGGTCTATTTAAATTGTGTATGTCCTCCAAATTCAGTTTGGGTGGATCATGTCTCTAGAAACCTGTCAGTATCTTTGAGATTTTCTATTTTGTTGGAGTATAGATTTTCAAAATAGCTTCTAATTGTGCTTTGTATTTCAATAGAGTCTGTCATGATATTTCCTTTTTCATCATGAATTTTATAAATTTGAGTTTTCTCTCTCCTTCTCTTCGTTAGTGTGGCTAAGGGTTTATCAATTTTGCTTAATTTTTTAAAAAACCAACCTTTTGTTTTGTCAATTTTTTGAATTGTTTTTCTTTCAATTTCATTGATTTTAGCTCTGATTTTAATTATTTCCTATCCTCTACTCCTTTTGGTTTTGATCTGTTCTTTTTCTAGGGCTTTGAGCTGCAGTGTTAGGTCATTTATTTGTTGACTTTTTATTCTTTTATTGAATGTGCTCCACGCAATGAACTTTCCTCTTAGTACTGCTTTCATAGTGTCCCAGAGATTTTGATATGTTTTATCATTGTTCTCATTTACTTCTAAGAATTTTTTTATCTGACCCCTGATGTCTTCTGTTAGCCATGCATCATTTAATAGTGGATTATTTAGTCTCCAGTTGTTGGAGTAGTTTCTGTTTTTTATTTTGTCATTGATTTCTATTTTCATTCCATTATGATCTGATAGAATACAAGGTAGTATCTCTGTTTTTTGTATTTGCTAATTGTAGCTTCATGGCATAACACATGGTCTATTTTAGATAAGGATACATGTGATTCTGAGAAGAAAGTTTATTCACTCTTTGATGAATGGAAAAATCTATATAAGTCTGTGAAGTCTAAATTATTGATGGTGTTGTTGAGTTTTATGATTTCTTTGTTCATTTTTTTTTGGAAAACTGTCAATGGTGAGAGAGGTATGTTAAAGTCACCTAGTATTATGGTGTTGTTGTCTACTTGGTTCTTGGAATGAAGAATTATTTGTTTAAGGTACATGGATGTGCCATTGCTTAGAGCATAAATATTTATGATTCTTATGTCTTCCTAATTTATGGTTCCCTTAAAGCAGTATGAAATGTTCTTCTTTATCCCTTCTGACTAGTTCTGTGAAGTGTCTATTCATTTCCTTAGCCCATTTGTCGATGGGATTTTTTGCATTCTTGGTGTAGAGTTTTTTGAGTTCTTTATAGATTCTGGAGATTAGTGCTCTATCTGAAGTATGATTGGCAAAGATTTTCTCCCACTCTGTAGGCTCTTTCTTCGCATTGCTGATAGTTTCCTTTGCTGAGAGAAAGCTTTTTAGTTTAAATCTATCCCAGTTATTGATTCTTGCTTTTATTTCTTGTGCTATGGGAGTCCTGTTGAGGAAGTCTGGTCCTAAGCCGACATGTTGAAGCTTTGGACCTACTTTTTCTTCTATAAGATGCAAGGTCTCTGGTCAGATTCCAAGGTCCTTAATCCATTTTGAGTTTAGTTTTGTGCATGGTGAGAGATATGGGTTTAGTTTTATTCTGTTGCATATGGATTTCCAATTCTCCCAGCACCATTTGTTGAAGAGGCAATCTTTTCTCCATTGCATATTTTTGGCCCCTTTGTCTAGTATGAGAAAATTGTATTTATTTGGGTTTGTGTCCATGTCCTCTATTCTGTACCATTGATCCACCTTTCTATTTGGTACCAATACCATGCCATTTTTGTTACTATTGCTTTGTAGTAGAGTTGAAGATCTGGTATTGCGATACCCCCTGCTTCACTCTTTCTGCCAAGGATTGCTTTAGCTATTCTGGGTTTTTTATTCTTCCAGATGAATTTCATAATTGCTTGCTCTATTTCTGTAAGGTACATCATCAGGATTTTAATTGGAATTGCATTGAATCTGTATAGTACCTTGGGTAGTATGGCCATTTTGACAATATTAATTCTTCCTATCCAAGAACATGGGAGATCTTTCCATCTTCTAAGGTTTTCTTGAATTTCTTTCTTTAGTGTTCTGTAGTTCTCATTGTAGAGGTCTTTCACCTCTTTTGTGAGATTGATTCCCAAGTATTTTATTTTTTTCGAAGCTATTGTGAATGGGGTAGTTTTCCTAATTTCTCTTTCTGAAGATTCATCACTTATGTATAAAATGCCTTAGATTTATGTGCATTGATCTTATATCCCGCTACTTCACTGAATTCACTTATGAGATCTAAAAGTTTTCTGGTGGAATTTCCTGGTTCCACTAAGTATATAATCATATCATCAGCAAATAGGGATAGTTTGGGTTCTTCTTTTCCTATTCCTATCCCTTTAATTTCTTTGGTCTGTCTAATTGCTCTGGCTAGAGTGTCAAGGTCGATATTGAAAAGAAGTGGTGAAAGAGGACATCCCTGCCTTGTTCCAGTTTTTAGGGGGAACGCTTTCAGTTTTTCACCATTTAGAATGATATTGGCCATGGGCTTAGCGTAGATTGCCTTTGTAATGTTAAGGAATGTTCCCACTATCCCTATTTTTTCTAGTGTTTTGAGCATGAAGGGGGCTGTATTTTATCAAATGCTTTTTCTGCATCTATTGAAATAATCATGTGATTCTTGACGTTAAATCTATTGATATGGTGAATTACATTTATTGATTTCCTGATGTTGAACCAACCTTGCATCCCTGGGATGAAACCCACTTGATCATGGTGCACTATCTTTTTAATATATTTTTGTATGCGATTTGCTAAAATTTTGTTTAGAATTTTTGCGTCGATGTTCATTAGGGATATTGGTCTGAAATTTTCTTTCCTCGATGTGTCTCTGTCTGGTTTAGGTATCAGGGTAATATTGGCTTCATAGAATGAGTTTGGGAGGGTCCCCTCCTCTTCTATTTTATGGAATACTTTGAGAAGTATTAGAATGAGCTCTTCTTTAAAGGTTTTGTAGAACTCGGCTGAGAACCCATCTGGTCCTGGACTTTTCTTTGTTGGTAGGCTTTTGATGACTTCTTCTATTTCATTACTGGAAATTGGTCTATTTAAATTGTGTATGTCCCCCTCGTTCAGTTTAGGCAATTCATATGTCTCTAGAAACCTGTTGATGTCTTCGAAATTTTCTATTTTGTTGGAGTATAGATTTTCAAAATAACTTCTAATTATGTTTTGTATTTCAGTCGTGTCTGTTGTGATATTTCCTTGTTCATTCCGAATTTTAGTGATTTGGATATTCTCTCATCTTCTCTTTGTTAGTGTTTCTAAAGATTTATCAATTTTGTTTATTTTTTCGAAGAACCAACTATTTATTTTGTCAATTTTTTGTATTGTTTCTTTGTTTCAATTTCGTTGATTTCAGCTCTGAGTTTAACTACTTCCTGTCTTCTACTACTTTTGGTGTTGGTCTGTTCTTCTTTTTCTAGGGCTTTGAGCTGTAGTGTTAGGTTGTTTATTTGTTGAGTTTTACTTCTTTTATTGAATGCGCTCCATGAAATAAATTTTCCTCTAAGTACTGCTTTCATAGTGTCCCAGATTTTGATATGATGTTTCTTTGTTCTCATTTACCTCTAAGAATTTTTTAATTTCCTTCTTAATATCTTCTGTTACCCATTCATCATATAATAGCATATTGTTTAATCTCCAGGTGTTGGAGTAGTTTCTGTGTTTTACTCTTTCATTTATTTCTAACTTCAATCCATTATGATCTGATAGAATACAAGGTAGTGTCTCTATCTTCTTGTATTTGCTAACATTAGCTTTGTGGCATAATATATGGTCTATTTTGGAGAAGGATCCATGTGCTGCTGAGAAGAAAGTGTATTTGCTCTTGGTTGGATGGTATATTCTATAAATGTCTGTTAAGCCTAAATTATTGATTGTGTTATTGAGATCTATGGTTTCTTTGTTCAATTTTTGTTTGGAAGATCTGTCCAGTGGTGAGGGTGGCGTGTTAAATTCACCTAGTATTGTTGTGTTACGGTCTATTTGGTTTCTAAAATTGAGAATGATTTGTTTGACATACATGGATGAGCCACTGTTTGGGGCATAGATGTTTATGATTGTTATATCTTGCTGATTTATGCTTCCCTTAAGAAGTATGAAATGTCCTTCTTTATCCCTTCTGGCTAGTTTTGGCTTGAAGTCCACATTATCTGAAATGAGGATGGATACTCCAGCTTTTTTGCTGTGTCCATGTACATGGTATGTTTTTCCCCATCCTTTCACCTTTAGTCTATGAGGTGAGTCTCTCTCTATGAGGTGAGTCTCTTGCAGGCAACATATTGTTGGATCTTTCTTTTTAATCCAATCTGCCCGTCTATGTCTTTTGATTGATGAATTCTGGCTGTTAACATTCAGGGTTATTATTGAGATATGATTTGTATTCCCAGTCATTTGGTTCATTTTTTAAATTTTATTTATTTATTTATTTTTTTGACACAACTTTGTTTCTACTTTATTTGACAGTTCCTTAGGATAATTCCTCCCTTTGCTGATTTGCTTCTTTATTTTTTATCTCTTCCTCATGGAATATTTTGCTGAGAATGGTCTGTAATGCTGGCTTTCTTTTTGTAAATTGTTTTAGCTTTTGTTTATCATGATATGATTTTATTTCATCATCAAATTTGAAGGTAAGTTTTGCTGGGTATAAGATTCTTGGTTGGCATCCATTTTCTTTCAGGACTTGAAAACTGTTGTTCCAGGCCCTTCTAGCTTTTAGGGTCTGGATTAAAAAATCTGCTGATACCCGTATTGGTTTCCCCCTGAATGTAATTTGGTTCTTTTCTCTCACAGCCTTTAAAATTCTGTCTTTATTTTGTATGTTAGTTATTTTCATTATAATGTGCCTTGGTGTGGGTCTGTTGTAATTTTGTGTATTTGGAGTCCTATAAGCCTCTTGAACTTGATTTTCCATTTCATTCTTCAGATTTGGGAAATTTTCTGATATTATTTCATTGAATAGATTGTTCATTCCTTTGGTTTGTTTATCTAAGCCTTCCTCAATCCCAATAATTCTCAAATTTGGCCTTTTCATGATATCCCATAGTTCTTGCAGATTCTGTTCATGATTTCTTACCATCTTCTCTGTTTGTTCAACTTTGTTTCAAGGTTAAATATTTTGTCTTCAATATTTGAGGTTCTGTCTTCCAGGTGTTCTATCCTATTGGTTATGCTTTCTATGGAGTTCTTAATTTGGTTTATTGTTTCCTTCATTTCAAGGATTTCCATTTGTTTTTTTTTCAATATCTCTAACTCTTTATTGAAATGATCTTTTGCTTCCTGAATTTGCTCTGTTAACTGTCGATTGGTGCGATCATTCAATGCCTGCATTTGCTCTTTCATCTCATCATTCAATGCCTGCATTTGCTCTTTCATCTCATCGTTTGCTTCCCTGATCACTTTAATTATGTACATTCTGAACTCCCTTTCTGTCATTTCTTCTGCCATGCTGTCATTGGATTTTATTGATGTAACATCTAGATTTGTTTGGGGCATTTTCTTCCCTTGTTTTCTCATATTGTTCAGGAATCAGTGGGTCATTAAGATATTGCAGATTTCCTCTATTGACTTATAATGTCCCTGAAGATTGCTAGTATATCCCCTCTTATCCTTCAGTAGCCTGTAGTCTTGGAGGAAGTTGATAATGCGGTGCTCCACAAGGAAGCTGCCTATCTAGGGTTGGTTACCCTCAGGTGGGGTATATTCTCTGATAGTGGGCAGATGTGCCTCCACTTGTTGACCAATGGTCATCCAAAGGGGAACTAGGCTGCGCACTGAGGTAAGGCCTATTTGAGCCTGTGTCTCTGGTTTTACCGTCCTTGTGGGAAAACCTCACCCGGCAGGGAATACTCACCTGGTGGGGAGGTCTCGCTGGTCAGTTGCCCTCCTAGAGGTTCCCTTCAATCTACAACTACCGCCTGGGCTGGACTGTCTTCCTTTGCAACATTCCCAGGGGCCCGGACCTACCTCCTGGGCCTGGGAGCCTCACCCTTCGCAGACGAGTCTCCTTAGGCTGCCTCTCCTCAGAGAATCTGCCCGCAGACCTGGAAACTTCGCTCCGCCCCATGCGTGTCTCTGTGGGGCTCTTCCACCAAGAAGCTGGTCCTGGGACCCTGATCTGCACCTAATCGCCTGGCTATGTGACCCGTCCTCTGAGCCCCCACCTGGAGCCCCATACAATAGCTCCGAGACCCAGAGATCTGCCACACACCTCTTCCTCTGGACAGCTGCCCAGTTTCCAACGCAGTCACTAGGAGTCCAAGCAACTCACTTCGCTTCTCCTCTTCCCGCCAACTGCCTGTAGCCCTAGGCAGTCACTCCGAGTCCAAGTGACCCGCTCTGTTCCTCCTCCTCCTTGGGGAGTACCCCCTGGGTGTTCAGGAGCAGTCACTCTGAGACCAAGCGACCCAGCGTGCTCCTCCTCCAGGCAGGGCACCGGTGTTCAGGAGCGGTTGCTTTGAGTCCAAACAACTCACCACTCGCCTCCTCTTCTGTCAACTGTCTGTGACTCTGATGTAGTCACTCCTAGACCAAGCGATCCACCACGCTTCTCCTCTTCCTCTGGGCAACCCCCTGGTGTTCAGAAGCGGTCGTTCTGAGTCCAAACAGCTCGCCACGCAGCTCCTCCTTAGGCAGCTGCCCGGAGCCCCAGTGGTTGCTCTGAGTCCAAGCACTGTGCTGAGCAGCCACCTCCACGATGATCCCAGTTGTCCGTGTTTACTGTTCCTGTGGGGGGAGGGGCGTCTCACCGAGCAACTCTACTTCACAAAGTTCCGTGCGTTCCGGGGCTACCGCCCCATCCGGGACGTCTCCCCAATGGGAGAGACTCACCCGGCGGCTTTGAGTTGGTCCCAAGTCTCTCACTATCTCCTCTTTTGAATCCTGTGTCCTGGAGCAACATGAAACGCAGCCGCCTTCTAGTCCGCCATCTATTTGTAAATTCTTTTGACTTTTGTTTATCATGGAAAGATTTTATTTCGTCATCAAATTGGAAGGTAAGTTTTGTTGGGTATAAGATTCTTGGTTTGCATCCATGTGTTTTCAGAACTTGAAATATGTTGTTCCAGACCCTTCTAGCTTTTATGGTCTGACCTGAGAAATCTGCTGTATCTGTATTGGTTTCCTCTTATATGTAATCTGATGCTTTTCTCTCACAACCTTTAAATTTCGATCTTTATTTTGTACATTAGGCATTTTCATTATAATGTGCCTTGGTGTGGATCTGTTGTAATTTTGTAAATTTGGTGTCCTGTAAACCTCTTGTATTTGATTTTCCATTTCATTCTTCAGGTTTGGGAAATTTTCTGATATTATTTCATTGAATGTATTATTCTTTCCTTTGGTTTGTTTCTCTGTGCCTTCCTCAATCCCAATAATTCTTAAGTTTTGTCTTTTCATGTTATCCCATAATTTGTGGCATTTACATTCAAGATTTCTTGCCATCTTCTCTCTTTGGTCAACTTTGTTTTCAAGATTCAATATTTTGTCTTTGTTGTCTGAGGTTCTTTCTTCCAAGTGATCTAGTCTGTTGGTGAAGCTTTGTATTGAGTTTTTAATTTGGTTTACTGTTTACTTCATTTCTAGAATTTTTTTCAGAATCTCTATTTCTTTGTTGAAATGATCATTTTCTTCCTGCATTTGCTCTTTTAACTGTTGATTGGTGTGATCATTCATTGCCTGCATTTGCTTTCTTACCTCATCGTTTGCTTCTTGGATCATTTTAATTATGTACATTCTGAACTCCCTTTCTGACATTTCTTCTGCCATGCTGTCATTGGATTTTATTGATGTAGCACCTAGGTTTGTTTGGGATACTTTCTTCCCTTGTTATCTCATGTTGTTTGTGTGTCTTCCCCTCTAGCAGTGTGATTCTGAGGTATTACTGTTACCCCCCTATAGACTTATTATGTCCCTGCAGGTTTCTAATACCTCACCTTGAAGTGAGAGATCAACATTAGCAGCACACAATACAAACAATATACATCCATAATCCAAATAGACCTTATTAAGTTATTAACCATATTGTCTTAATAAACAAAGATGATGATTTCTGTTATTATCTACAGCATAACAAATAGGTTTGCCATAAGGACCACAATTTCTAATGGTGGACAGTGAGGATGGGGAGGGGTGTAGGATTTAATGTTAATGAGATAAGAAGTGAGTCTATAGAGGTAGTATATTGTAGGAATAGTGGAAGTGGAATTAAAATAAATTGGTTGTTAGTATGAGAAAAGGGAGGAAGAGTCTCAAAGGAAACAGATAGATAAGAAGAAAATATAGTGAGAAATATATTAATAAAAGTAGAAATAATAGTAGGTATAATAGGAGAAATCGTAATAATACTACTAATAAAATAATCTACAATAAAACTATACTGTACTGTTCAAACCTCCTAGTCTTTGGTAGCCTGATACCTGAGACGAACTTGATAATTCAGTGTCACAAGAAGGGTGCTCCCCCACTAGAGATGTTGGCCTCCAGATCAGGAATAATCCATGGTAGTGGGAAGAGTTAACCTCATGTGTCGATAGATGCTCAGTTGCAGCGCAGGTGCCAGACTGTGTGGGGCATGCACACCAGACCTGGTGCATGCTGGGCAGGGTCTTGTTGCAGGAGATATGTGCGAGCACTGGGCCTGGTCACCAATTTCTATTGTGAATATGTTGCCCTCCTACAAAGCAGTCATCTGTATAACTTTTGGATTGATTATACAATTGTTCATCTGAGACAATATAATGAGACTTCACTTTTGTGAATAAGTTGTGACAATTGCTAAGTTCCAATGTACCATCCTGTCTGTCCCTTGAACCAAACAATCCGTAATTTGCAGCAGAATCACTTTCTCCATAAATTCATAGAATATTGGAGCTGGAACCAACTGCAAATAGCTACCAATACAATCATTTTGTTTTACAGTTGAAAAGACTGAGGCCAAAATGATACATTTACTGTAGGCCAAGTAATACTAGGATTCTGCCACCACAGGTTTTATCTCATAGCTATTAAATTTGTTACTTTAAAGAATGCTCATCTTGGGCTGGGGATGTAGCTCAGTTGGTAGAGTGCTTGCCTCATAAGCACAAGGCCCTGGGTTCAATTCCCAGCACCTCAAAAAAAAAAAAAAAAGAATACTCGTTTTCCCCATATAACTTAACAAGTGTCTACTTATTTCCTCTCCACTTTGAGGATCAGGCTAAAGCTCCTAAGTTAGGTCTGTAGTTCTATGGCTATCCATAATCCTTCCCTAAAATCTTACCATTTCAATCACTACAAAAAATATTTCAGTAGCATTTTTATACCAAATTTGGATAGCCATTTTTATGCCAAATTTATAGATATTGTAATTAACTACCATCTTCTAAGTAGTCAATGGTCTAGTTTCAAATTTACTTAAAAACACTCTATGCACAGATGTATAATGGTGTCTAATGCTGTCAGATAATGACTTTGAGGAGACACCAAACCTAGAATACTTTGATGCTGAGCGAGATTATGAAGCAGTTTGGGCTTTATAGAGAACACTGGCTGGGATATCCAGGACAACATAGGCTTAAAGGATGCTGGGAAAATCATCTCTCTCTCCTCTGAAACCTAAGATATACTTGCTAAGACAATAAATCGATGACTTCAAAAATGACCCATTCTAATGTTAAAATTTTGGTATTGTTTTAGAGATTAACTCTCCTCTTAATCATAAATTTCATTGCCTAAAATAAACCAGTAACAATACCTCTTTCTGTTGATCCATCTGTTCATCTATCCAGACCACAAACATTCACTATTTAAAATGAGATATGCTAAGCATTGTTTGAAGTTCCAGAGAAAAACCAGACACTAAGTCTCCAGCAGTTCCCCGGAGTTGGAATACTTTTACACATAATTTCTTTAAACTTTGTTTCTTCCTTTCTCTGTTGTCTTCTCGGATTCATATAATACAAATATTAATGTTCCTGATTTCTACCTCATCACTACATAGGCTTTCTACCACTGAGACACATCCCCAGCCTTTCAATCAGTTCTTGATGTCCCGTGTTGTATTCTATTTTCATCCCATTCATTGTATCCTTCTGCCATAAAATTTGTTTTGTACTTTTTATGATTTCTATTTCTTTAATGAACTATTAGTTTTATTCATGCACTGGTTTTCTAATTATATTGGGTTTTCTATCTGTGTTCCCTTGTAGCTTGCTGGATTTCCCTAAAACAAATATTTTGAAATTTTTTTCAAGGCAATTCTTAGGTTTCCATTTATCTGGGTTGATTATCAGAATATTATTCTATTTATTCAGTAGTGTCATATTATTTTTATTTTGTGAGCATGTGTGTGTGTACCTGAAGTCTTGCATTTCTCTCTACTCATCTGAAGAAGGATTTATCTCCTTCAATCTTTCCTTACTGGTGTTAGGAAAGAAACACTTATAAAACAGCCTAGTTAATTATAAGTCTCAGAGTTTTTCTATGGATATGACTGTTTCACCCTTCTCCATCTCACTTTGGTGGAATTTCTTGAAATTGTATACTTTCTCTCAATCTCACAAAGCCAGGCCGGGTACTGAGAGTCTCCTCTTTGTTTGCTAGGGTAATACTCTTAAATGCTCAAGTGTTATGTCTTCTTCCAAGCCTATAGAGTTGAGCTGGATATATATGAGATGCTTTTATTTACCATCTGTAGAAGTGTACTTGGGGAACTCTTCTGGGGAATGAGAAGGGGTTAAAAATCAAGATAGGCAAAAAGCCAGGTCTCTTCTGCCAAACAGCTTGGTTGTGAATGCAAAGTTCTTAGAGGAAATAAAAAGCAAAATTCCAGTGAATAAACAAATAATTAGGAATTCTAACTGCCTGTTGAAGATATGGAGAAAGCTTTAGTGATCTAGATAGAAGCTCCAACCAGCCACATCATTCCCTTAAACCAAAATCTAATCCAGAGCAAGGCCCTAACTATCCTCAATTCTCTGAAGGCTGAGAGAGATGAGAAAGCTGCAGAAAACATGTTTGAAGATAGCAGAGATTGGTTCATGAGGTTCAGGTAAGAACCCATCTCCACTACATAAAAGTGCCAGGTGAAGCAGTAAGTGCAGATATAAAAGCTGTAGTAAGTTAACCAGAAGATATAGCTAAGATAAATAAGTTGACTTCACTAAACATCAGATTTTCAATGCAGATAAAGCAGACTTATATTAAAATATTAAAAGATGCTATCCAGTACTTACTTTTTTTTAGTACCAGGCATTGAACCCAGAGGTGTTTAACAAGCAATCAAGTGATCCACATCCCAAGCCCTTTTTATTTTGAGTAGTACTTTCATATCTGAAGAAAATTCAATGCCTAGCTTCAAAGTTTCCAAGGACAGGCTGACTCTCTGGTTGGTGGCAATGCAGCTGGCAAATTTAAGTTGAAGTCAACACTCCTGCACCATTCCAAAAATCTAGGGTCCTTAAGGAATTGTACTATATTTACCTTTCCTGTACTCTATAGATGCAACAACAAAACCTAGATGACAGTATACCTATTTATAACATGGCTTATTGAATATGTAAACCCATCATTGAGATCTTTTGCTCAGAAAATAACACTATTTTAAAATATTATTGCTCATTGACAATGCATTTGGCCACCTAAGAACTCTGAGATATACAAGAGTAATTTTGCTTTCATGCCTGTTAACACAACATCCATTTTTCAGCCCATGAATCAAGGAGCAATTTTGACTCTCAAGTCTTATTAAGAAATACATTTTATAAGGCTATATCTACCATCCATGATGATTTCTCTGATGGATCTGGGCTGAGTAAATTGAAAAACTTCAGGAAAGGGTTTACCATTTTAGGCACCATTAAGAATATTCATGATTCAATGGAGGATATCATAATATCAATATTAATAGGAGTTGGGAAGGAGTTGATTCCTATCCTCATGGATGACATTAACGGGGGTTTAAGGCTTCAGCAAAGGATGTAACTACAGATGTAGTGGAGATAGCAAAAGAATTAGAAGTCTGGCCTGAAGCTGTGACTAAATTTATACAATCTCATGATGAAACGATGTGAAAAGGAAGTGTTTTCTTGAGATGAAATCTACTCATTGTTCAAATAACAAAAGAGGATTTAGAATCTCATTAAACTTGGTTGATAAAGCAGTGGCAATGTCTGAGAGTATTGATTTCTGTTGTGAAAAAAAGTTTTACTGTGGATAAAATGCTATCAAATAGTATCATGTGCTACAATGACATTTTTCATAAAAGAGTCAATTAATGAGGCATATTTCATTTTTGTCTTATTTGAAGAAATTTCCACAGGCACTCCATCCTTCAGTGATCAACACTCTGATCAGTCAACATTCATTAACATTGAGAAACTCCTCCACTGGGAAAAAATGTTATGACGCTGAAGACTCAAATTATCATTAGCCTTTTTAGCAATAAAGTATTTTAAATTGATATATGTACATTGTTTGTAGACATAATGGTATTGCATAATTTATAGACCACAGTAAAATCAAGACATAGCTTTTATATACACTTGGAAACCAAAAAATTGTGACTCACTTTATTGCAATATTTACTTTATTGTGGTGGTCTGGAAACAAACCTGCAATATCTCTGAGGTATGCCTGTACTTCCTTTGGCACAGATGTTTCTTCTATGAATAAAACTAAATAAAACACAAAAATTTCCCCATGGTCTAACAACTCTGTATGAATTGGTGATTATTGCCCTATAAAACCGTATTTCATGGCACCCTATACCTATTTGATTGCATTCTAGTCACACTGAATGTATTTATGATCCATTACAAGCTCTTTTCCATCTCATGACCTTTGTTATCAAAATTTTAGTAAAAGGGAAAGTACATTTTAATGAATGCTTATATTTACTTTAGGTTTTCTTAAGAAATAAAGAATTACAAAATTGAATTACCCAATTCTCTGCTCCACAGCCTATAATCCCTTCCTCAATCCCAGTGGTAATCACAATAATAAATTTGCTTTTGCTGTAGACTATGCTTTCTCATGTTTCCAACATGTGTGCATATGTGTGTATTAATACATTTGTAAGAATGATTTCATACTGTATATGAGGTTCTGGAACTTGCTTTTCTCACTCACCATTATATTTATGTTTATTCACATTGATATCTATTAGTTTATTCATTTTTTGCTGCTGTATTTTTCTGTTTTATAAATACATCACAATGAATTGATTAATAATGGCCATATGATTATTTTTTACAATATAACAAAAATGTTTTGGTAAGTGAGTTTTTGAGAAGTGCCAAATTTCCTGCTGCTTTCCTGATGTTAAAAGTGACACTGATACCCCAGATATTAAAAATATTTTTTAAAAATATCAAGAAGACATTGAAGATATCCTTATTAGGTCTGAAAGCCTAATTGAAATATAGAAATGCCTATGGAAGTGTAACTTACTAAATTAATGCAAGAAGAAATGTTCCTATAATCACACTAAATAAATTGTCAATAATTTAACATTCCCCATCCCCATAAACCCCTTTGGTATAGTTTTATGAGAAACTGAACTTGACTTGGAAGGAACAATTAATTTCAATATTTCACAAACTTTTTGGAATATAGAAAAAGAAGAAATAATTCCAATTAATTTTATGATGCTAACAAAATCTTTCTACCAAAACCTGACAAAGAATATGTATAAATGGGAAATTATAGACCAATTTTCATGTTAATATAGATGCAGAACTTCTAAAAACAAACCAAAGCTAACTATGTATAAGAGAGATCATGATAAATTTGAGTTCATCTCCATGGATTTACAATGCCACATCTGCCACATACCAAGTTTGCAAATATACATAAATTCTAGTCCTTTAATCATAAATGTGATTTATCTAAGAATTTGATGACAAAAGGTAATAACAATAATCATGTAGCATTGTCTGCATTTAAAATTATGTCTCTTAATGATTGGCCTCCTAATGCCTAAAACTTGAGTAAGAACACCATCCCTCTGCAATGTATTTAGCTATTCAAGTCAGCTAATACTTGAGATGCCTACACAGTGAGTGGTGCTGTTTTTAGCATTATAAAGTGATCGTTTATCTTTCAAATCAAAGATAGATAAACAATTAACTGGTAGAAAACAAAACAATGTAGATATGACCATTTTACTTTAGTCATCCTGATAAGCTGCCCATAAAAGAGAATCAGGTGGTTAGGATGCTGAAAGAAAATATACAGTGATAATGTTATGATTGAGAAAACAATATCATCACAAGCATAAAATATTGTTTCATCACTCAAAATCAAGCTTTGGGAAAAACTCTAACATTTTATTGTGTTCAATTGGCTCTATAAATGGATCTGAAATGATATCAGCAATTTTTGTTGTACAACACTAATGACTTGACATTGAATTCTCTTAAATATATTGACACATATTAATTTATTAAATTATTTTAAACACATTTTAGTAGCTTAATTGAGGTATATCTGATATTGAACTCTAAGATAGTTTTTCTTTGTACTCTAGTACATTGCTTATCAAATATCATCCTTTCAAGCAAAACTACTGTCATACCTAGAAGTCTTCTTGTCAATGTAAATGAAGTCATAAGAAGACATATTATAATAGATAGTCCAATTCTATGATGGTCATTTAATATTTCAGGTATGCAGTGTCTCATTGTATTGTTGATGTTAAGAATCTTCACTATCAATTGAAATTACTTTTGATTAGTGCTCAACAGAACCCATCCCCAGGGGAAAGCACATTACTTTTGTGACATCTTGATGAACTGTGGGTCTGTTTAGGTAAAGTTGTTTTGAGCTAGCATGAAGTATATCCAAAGAAAAGGATGAACTCACAAACAAGGTATCCCTTGAGCCACATAAGTTAAAGTCAATATACACTGGAATAATCCTGAAATTGCTCCAGTTTTAAGTAGTCATACTGTCAAAATAAACTTTCCTTAGATAGCCCAATTTCACCATAAACCATTATCATCTAAGCTTTCAGTATTCCTCTTTTCAATTCAACAGCTCCTTTTAATCATGCACTTGGACTTCATTGTGGCTAAAATCTTGCTAAATGTATTAATTATATTGCTAATTCATCAAGTATTTTATTAAATTTATACATGTGCCAGGGAGTCTTTTATGTATTTTAGAAATGGCAATGAAGAGAATGTTTACTCTTTCTCTAAGAATAAAAAGAGTTATATAAATAGATATCCTATAACATGTTATAAGTTAAAACATTATAAGCTATTGTGATTCAGAAGAGGAAAATAAATTATTTTATTCACTTATTTATTTTTACATTTCTGTAGTAAGTGTTTAACCACTGAACTATACTCCCAGGCCCTCAAATCTTGATTCAGCTCAGAGAGATCTTCATAAGAGGATTCTTTGTAGTACTTTCACTGAACCTTAAAATACTGTTAGGACCTATTCAGTTGAATAGGTAAAGACACTGTAGACAGAAGGAATAAAAAGGTTGGAAGTAAAAAAACTATGTGTGTACCTTTTCCTCCACATCCTCATCTTTATTATTATTTGTATTTTTAATGATTATCATTCTGATTGGGCTGAGATGGAATTTCAGTACAGTTTTGATTTGCACTTCTGTTGTTGCTAGAGATTAAAACATTTTTTTCATGTATTTTTTGGCATTTGTATTTTCTCTTTAGTTCCTTTGCTCAATTATTGATCAATTTTAGTGATAAGATTTTTTTAGTTCTTTATATATTTTAGATATTAATCCATCTGAGTATCAGATGGCAAAGATATCCTACCTTATAGGATCTTTATTCACACCTGTTTCCTTTGCTGTGCCAAAGCTTTTTAATTTGATGTCATTCCATTTGTTGACCTCATTTCTTGTGCTTTAGGAGTCTTGCTAAGTAATTCCTGTGCCAACATATTGGAGTGTTGGGCTTACATTTTCTTCTAGCAATTGCAGTTTCTGGTCTAATTTCTGGGTCTTTGATCTATTTTGAGTTGACTTTTGTGCAGGGTGATATAGAGATACTCATTGGTGGGGCTGCAAATTAGTACAAACAACCTGGAAAGCAGTATGGAGATTCCTCAAAGAACTAGGAATGGAACCACCACATGACCTATCTATCCAACTCCTTGGAATTTATCCAAGTGATCTAAAATCAGCATACAACAGGGACATAGTCACATCAGTGTTTATAGTGGTGCAATTAAAAATAGCCAAGCTACAGAAACATCCCAGATGGCCATCAACAGAAAAATGAATAAAGAAAAAGTGGTATGTATAGACAGTGGAGTTTTACTCAACCATAAAGAATAATGAAATTATGTCATATACTGGAAAATGGATAGTACTGAAGAATATCATGCTAAGTGAAATAAGGCAAACCCAGAAAGAAGTCAGCAGTCGAATGCTTTCTCTCATAGGTGGAAGCTAGAAGAAAATAAGGGGAAAAAGAGGGATGGATTCCATGGAAAATAGAAGAGAGATCAGAGTAGAGGAAGAGGATTGAGTGGGAGGGAAGAGGGCTATAAAAAGGGAGAGGACAAAGAATTAAATGAATTTGACCTAACTTTCTTATGTACATATATGAACATAACACAGTGAATTTCACCTTTATGTATATCCATAATGTACTAATTAAAAATATAATAAAAAGAAGATGGTCTGTAGAGTAAGGGTAAAGGAACAGGGGGAGGGAGGAAGAGAGAAAAAGGGGAAGTACTAGGGACTAAATTGGAGCAAATTATATTCCATGTTTGTACAGTTATGTCAAAATGAACCTCAATATTATGTATGACTATGATTCAGTAATTTAAAAAACTACATGCAGTATGTAAAGATTTAAAAACAATTCTAAATAATTGTGGTATGACTTGAAGTACAGAGGTATTCAGGACATAAAGGGTACTGCAAGTTATGCTAAGAATTTTGGAATTTTATCCCTCTGTAGGAAAGGGGGGGGATAGTGAGTGATTTCAAGCAAGATAATTACATAGGAATAAGTGTATTTTAAATAGATATCTGATTTCTATGTGATGAATATTTCTAAGGGACAAAAGAGTGGATGCAAGTAGAACAGTTCAGGAACGAAGAAGATAAATCCAGAAAAGATAAAAATGGTTGTTTTAAGGTAGTGGAAAATGATATGGGGTTGCTGAGGGAAGTCATGAATTAAAAACATGTATTTTGAAGGTAAAGACATCTAGACCTTGTAATTGACTGAACCTAGGTGTGAGGAAAATGAAAGAATAGAAAAATTCTGTGTATATTGATGTTATTAATTAAAAAGAGAATAGTGAGAAAAGAGCAGATCATGAAGTCTTGGGACATAGGAAAAAGCAGGCAAAAAGAGTTGTGTACTAAGGGGCTATCAATACCATTTATTTCAGTCATTTTTATGCAAAGATAACCTATTTTGAACCAAGGAAATGAGTAGTGGGCTAGTAGAGTTTGGAATCTGATTCTCAAAGACAAAGGATAACATCTTTCTTTGGACTGTTTTGACTAATACAACCTTTGGTTCAAACAGAAGTTAAACAGAGAAGATAGAAGAATATTATCAAAGATCAAATTTGATTGATAAGATGAGAAAAAAATGCTTATTTTGTGGAAGGCAGGAACTCTTTTAGAAATTACTATGCCATTTGGTAAATTACTCCTCCAACATGTCCTTGTTGCTGAGCTCAGGTACCATATATTTATCCTATCATAGCTTTGGACCTCAATTTTAGCAGCACATGTAATGAGAGTAAAAAGTATTTCTTTAACAAGTCAATAGTATGGTAGCACTTAAGTTATAGAGATAAAAGAAAGCTGAGTATTGCAAAGAATGGAGCACAAAGGAAAGAACTTAAACCTAGATAAAGGAGATGCAAAGTCATAGAGCAAGTGGATAATATACTACACAGGCTCTAGCATCAGATTAACTTGGCTCATGTTTTGGTTTAAGTAAATTACAAGATATATAACAGCGGATGGATTACTTAAATTCCTTGAGTCTCAGTTTCCCCATTTCTAAAATATTTTACTAACACTCATGGTCAACTTGAATGGCATGTGAGTATAGTTAGTATGTTATTACAGCAGACTCTGTGAACTTAAATAGTGCAAACTTTTATTATTTTGGTACTGGAGATTGAACTCAGGACCTCATATACCCTAAGCATGTGCTCTGCCACCTAGCTATGCCCAGCCCAATGTGAACTTTAAAATATTCTAGTCACATATTTTTTTTCACACTGAAATAACTTTAAAAAAGGAAGTTTATTATGAGTACAGTTCAATTGACTTCCAAGGGAAGAAAATGAGTCTCCAAGTTATAAACTCCGATTACTTTCCATTTCTCAGGGGCCATAGGGTCTTTCTTTTTCTGCTTCTTTTTCAAATCTTCATTCTTCTCCTTCTGAAGATTGGCTTTTTTTGTTACCACATCAGATTACAAAGGGTCCTGAGGCTCAACCATCAAGTTTACATTACTTTTCAGCTCAGTAACTCACAATAGTATATTTCCTGCAGCATTTCTACTGTCAAATTATTAGAGAGAATCTGACTGAACTAGAGATAGATATTTGGACTTTGACTTGCCCAGCTTTTTCTTAGTGCAAGGAGCCACAAAGCATTTTCATCTAGAAGGCATTGTTTCCTGAGCATACAGGCCACATTGATTGGCATGCCATGTCTGGCATTTAAGAGATAAATACATTCTTGGAGGTGGGTACTGAGAATTGAACCCACAGGCACTTACTACTGAGTCACATCCCCAACCATTTTCATTTTTAATTTTGAGTCAGGATCTTGCTAAGTTGCTAAGGGCCTCACTAAGTTGCTGATACTGGCCTCAAACTTGCAATGTTCCTCCTTCAGCTTCCAAAGTCGCTAGTGTTACAGGTGTGTGCCACCACATCTGGTGATAAATACACTCTTGATGAGTTGACAGCACCTGATTTTCGAGTCAAAAATGACCAGGTATTGCACACTTTAGTAATACATACTATGACCCATTTTAGGTTACAGCATCCATCTTTCTGCTTTAGCTCTAAATAAAAATTTTTTTCTCCAAATTTCCAAAAGTATCTTCTGAATATATCTATTCACTCACAAACTTCCTCTTACAATGATCAACTGAAAACTTTGGACCCCATTCTGTTCCAATAGTGTAGCATCAAAAGCTTTTGATCAGAGGATGGGAATGCTCAAATTTGTTTTAGAAAGATTACTTTAGCCAAGTAGTAGAGAGTATACTCTAAAGAGGGATAGGAGTGTGTGAGCAGTAGATGCTAGAGGTATGTAAGACTACTGAGGAAGTTATTTCAGTGCACCTTGCTAGAGAAAGTAAGTCCCTGAATTAGAGGCAGTGGGAATGAAAAAGGAAGGCCAGGAGAGAGATTCAACATCAGGACTTCATAACTGATTGGATTATGAGAGTCTGAGAGGGAAAGTAATAAAAAACAATTACCTTCTAGGTTTCAATTAATCAAGGAAAAATAACCTAAAGAGGAATTTATAAAGGTTGATGGATTCAGTTTGGTACAGGTTTTTGTATATCCAACTTGGTATACAGGTCTGGAGATATGTCTAGAGTTTCAGCATTTAGGAGTCAAGTGTGGGAAAGGGAATGAAACTATTCCCAGAGATGATACAAAGTAAAAAGTGAAAAGGGTTAAAAATCTAGAGAATATAAATATTTAGAAAGGGCTTAAAGAAAGAGGAATTAGGGAGAGACTTAAGTTGAGACAGAAGAGTGTATAAGACCCTGGAAAGAGAAGTAGCTCTATAAATGACAGGAGAAGTTCTAAGGAAAAAGAGGTAGTAACTCCTTTTGATCACATATTGTGATAGAATAAATGTTTGGTCAGACTCTACAACCCTGAATCCAACCCCAGTATATTCATTGAGGACATGTGCACACCAACATGAAAAACACCAGACAAATGCACATTCTTTAATAATAATTTGACCCAAGTCCCCTCCATTCTATTTTCTGTCTTCAACTATGTTCAGATTATCCATTGTAGCTCATCAGAGAAATGGTAATAAAATGTTCATCAGATAAAAGCCCCAAACACTACAATTACAAAATACAGACTACCTCTCACGAAAACTGATAGAGTCTCTACAGCATTTCTGGAATGTGGGTAAGGCACTCTCATAATGCATGGTTTTTGGCAATGCAAAAGAATTCAATGCCACAATTACAAATGTTTTGACTTTTGACCCAGGAATTCTATTTTAGGGAACTTATCTTATAGATGCACCTGCACAATTAAGAAATATCATACATATATATATTTGTTGAAGCAGTATTTATAGTAATAAATACTAGAATTAAGTTGTTACCATCAATATGATGTGACATAGCCATAAGATCAGTTAAAAAGTAAGGAAGAGGAAAATGGTGTGGGAGGGGTGGGGGACAGAAATATAGTAGAATGCATTACCCAATGTATATGTATGGTTACATGAATGGTGGGAATCTACGTTTTGTACAACCATAGAAATGAAAACTTGTACCCCATTTGTGTACAATGAATCAAAACGCTGTCTGTAAAAATAAAAAAAATAAAAATTAAAGAATGAAGATTTCTTTGTACTGACATGAAATGATCCCTATTACACATTAAATGAAACCATGATGTACATTTAGACTATATAGATGTTTCCTTTTGTATAAAAATGATGGGAATAAGAAAACATTCATTTGAGTGTATTTGGATAGAGAAACAATGGAAAATTTCACAAAATATTAAATACTTAACTCTAGGGACTGCAGGGTAGAGTAGGGAAGAGGTAGACAAGAACAGGGTGAAAGTGAGACTTCTCAATGTTGCTTTTTATATAATTATGTTCTTTGAAATATATTAATAAATAAAATACTCAGAAGAACTTAGTTTAAATAAAATTTATACAGTTGTAGTATAATATGTGATGGTAAGGTTACATTTATTTTATGCATCTAACATATCCTTTATAACTAAAATCTCATAAAGATAGCAAAAAACAAAAATGCAAAAATGTCTGAATGTTGAAAACAGATAAAAATCTTTTATAAGAAAAATGTTAAAAAACAAAGCTAATCAGTGCATCAAAATATATACCATGACTGAATAAGTTTTGTTTCTGAAATGTAAGAACTAGTCAACTTTAGCAAAATTCATTAACAAATTTAAGGATGAAAACATGTTTAATGTAGCAAAAGTATCTGAGAAATGTAGCACCCATTCTTTGTTGGGGGAAAAAAACTATAAGTAAAAGAGAAATATTGTGAAACTACTTGATAAAACTAGTCAACAGGAAATAATTAATGACTATAGGTTAAAAGATTTATGTGAGTTACTTATACTATTCTTGCCTACTTAAAAGTCTGATATTATATCATAAAAGAGTCATCAGAAGGACCTGAACTTGCCTAGTGTGATGGTGCATGCCTGTAATCTCGACAACTAAAGAGGTTAAGGAGGAAGATCCCAAGTTCATGATCAGTCTCAGCAACTTAGTAAGCCTCTAAGCAACTTAGGGAGGCTCTGTTTCTAAACAAAATTTTTAAAAAGGGCTGGGGATGTGGCTCTGTGGTTAAGCTCCCCTGGGTTCAATCATTGATACAAATAAAGGGCTAATTTCCATGCTAAGGAATGAGAGGTAATTGATTCTAGTACAATTTATTACCCACTTAATAACAAAAAATTGGATCCTATTGTCAAACCATAATGAAAAATGAACTATAGGTGGAATGGAAATTTAAATAATTTTTTAAATGGAGAGAGAGACCATTTAAATTTAGTCAGAAAATTAAAAGCTATGAAAATCAGACTGTCCTCTATAGTTCACAAAATACAGATTATTGTTTGATAAAATATAACATAAACAAGTTCAAAAGACAAAAGTCATTGAAGAAACAGTTTAACAAAACTTCAGACAGTATCAACATCTATAATATACAAAGGACTCTTATAAACTGAGAAGCAGAAAGGCTAAACAAAAATCAGTATCCAATGCGATAAGAAACTTGAAAGTATAATGTTAAGCAAAATAAGCCAAACTCAGAAAATCAAGAATTGTATGATTTCTTTGATATGTGGAAACTAGAAAGGAGAAAGGAGAAGAAACGTCGGTAGGGATCTCATGAAAATTGAAGGGAGACCACCGGAATAGAGGAAGTGGTCCAGGGAGAGGGAAGAGGGAAGGGAAAGGAGAGGTACCAGGAAACAAAACTGACCAAGTTATATTGTTGTAATGTGTACATACATAAATATGCAACATGAATTCAAATATTATGTATAATTATAATGCCAATTAAAAATCTATTGAGATAAAATATCCTAAAAATGAAAAATAAACTTCTATAGGAGATGGAATTCAAATAGCCAACAAACTTATGATATTCAAATATGCAAGGACCCTTTAAATTAGGGTGTAGATCAGTGATATATCAGAAAGTACCATCTCCAAACTTGACATTTGCTGTATGTTTAACTGGATCAAATGGGGTGGACAACATGGTTCACCAAATACTTTACAAATGTATTTTTGATACTCTTCAGTCTATACTCCATGCCAAATCATAAGCTATATTACCTACTCAAAATCAGTCAAGAGTATAGATTACAGCAGACAAGAGTCCACAAAATACAGAGCCCAATACAAATACCCCAAATTTTTCATAACCATTTAATCATACTACACTCACCATACCCATTCTAAGTTAAATTTCTTATTCCCTTAGCAAAATGTCTAACAGAATGAATATTCTCTCCTATATTTCCAAGAGTCAATTAAGTCTCATCATGTATATGTAGCCACAGTATCCTAACTCATTTTATTTATTTATTTATTTATTTGGTACTGGGGATTGAACCCAGAGGCCCTTAACCACTGAGCCACATCCCCAGACCTTTTAATATTTTATTTTGAGACAGGGTCTTGCTAAGTTGCTTAGGACCTCAGTTAGTTGCTGAGACTGGCTTTGAGCTAGAGATTCTCCTGCCTCAGCCTCCTGAGCTACTGGGATTATGAGCATGATCCACTGCACTTGGATCCTATTCCATTTATTCTAATGCTATTCAGGTTTGGCCAGAGAATTTTATTCAAGAGAATCAAGTTTGGATTTCTTCTTTAATCAGTTATATCTGGTAGCATCTTCTACTGAGTTAGCTACTTTTAAAGCACATATAAAGACTAAATATTTTAACCCCAAGTAAGTAATCTATACAACTTGTCTAAATGCTTAAATTACCATGAAACAAAACTATCCAAACACCAGCCCCATAACCTCAAAATTAGAGATAAATCAGCCTATTTCCCAGGATAAAACAGGACTTTCAAAAAAAATCACAATCTCAGTAATCAATTCCCACAATTTTCCAAGATAAACTGGTGATTTCAGAATCTAATGCATATTAAAATATGGACTCTTATTATTATAGACCATAAATCAAAACAGAAATTGTTAAGTGAGGGAAGGGACAAGCAGAGAAAATTATTTCATGAGTACTCAGGATTTATGAGAAATGATTATAAAAATATGCTGCTCCCACCCTGTTCCCTCTAGTATTTTTTTCCTTATGACAGTAGTAATGCACAAGGTACATAAGGTAATGTTGATTCACAAATAGTTTATTTATGCTAGTTATGGTCACGTCAGCTACATGAACATCAGATAAGTGTAACAATATTGACATTCTTGAGCGTGCAAGCTCAATATGCAGTCACAATGACAATATAATTAAATATCTTCTTTCTTAAATATATTTTCATAAATTTCAGAACTTCAAAAATTTTCATAACATTTTGTTTCTAGTATAACATTTTGTTTCTAATAATAAAAAACAAAAATATTTTAAAGCTTTTATAAACTCTTTAGTCCAATAGTCTCCAATTCCCAAAACATTGTGTCTCTATTCTGAAGAAAATTGTTTCCACCTGTTAAGTCTTTCTATATTCATTTCTTTTCAAAAAGTCCAACTTTGCACTCCCCACATCTCTCTCCATCTCAAAATTTGTAACTTGCTATATATAAATCATGTAGTCCATATCTCCTTCTGTGTTCACTTCTTCATTGATGAAAAATTGAGTGTAGGAGTTGCATAAATTGGATAGGTCAATATATAGCATTTTATTAAATGATACTGGAGATTCCTGTGTTCATTACAAGGATCTTTTACCATGTTTTTTATTACATTTAGTATCATCATGGATGGCAAAATTTCCTTTTTTTTTCCTTTGGCAGTACTATGAACTGAGCCTAGGGCTTCACACATGCTGTGCAAGTGCTCTACCACTAAGCTACTAACCCCACTGCACATATTTTATGCTCAATTTTCACTCTTTGCCCAGTGAGAGGCTTCTTCAGGCCCGTTTATCCTTTGTACCCCCAGTCAACATTCTCACTTTCTGCAAATGGCAAGGTGGTCCAGGCTCCCCTTACCTTCTCCAGCCCAAGATTTGGTGCCAGCTACCCTCCAAGGAGCCCTGGTTCCTTTTCATGAAGAATAGTGTAAGGAGCCATAATCCAGGCACTAGAGTACAGCGAAGATGTTTTTTCACAATGCAACTGGTAATGGGTAAGATGACCAGGCTATTGCAGCCACAGAGTAAGAGTCTCCACGGGCAAGAGTGGATATTTCCAATGTATCTATATTTTTCCAAATCTAATTTCATCAATCATGATGTGCCATAAAATGCTATATATTGTCCTTGCTCAACTCATGCATTGAGATTTCACTGTTGACAAACACTTAGAAGCTTCCATTTCCTTCTTGTTTTTGGCTCTTCATCCATTGATCCTGAAGTTTGCTCCAAATTGTAAAGTTCCAAAATAAGCCAGGCACAAAAAGACAAAAGCAGTATAATCATACATATATGTGTAACCTGCAATAGTCAAACTCACAGAAGTTGAAAGTAGAAAGGTAGATACCAGAATCAGGGAGTAGGGAAATTGGGGAGATGTTGGCCAAAATATACAAAGTTTCAGTTACATGAGAATAAGTTTTTGAGATTTATTGCATTGTATAATGACTATAGTTAATAATAATAATAATGTATTATATATTTTAAAATTGCCAAA
Organism: Sciurus carolinensis; assembly: GCF_902686445.1. Taxonomy (NCBI): domain Eukaryota; kingdom Metazoa; phylum Chordata; class Mammalia; order Rodentia; family Sciuridae; genus Sciurus; species Sciurus carolinensis. Next base: position 97,229,483 of record NC_062232.1, read on the forward strand.
AGAATTGATTTTAAATGCTGTCATCATATAAAGTGGTGAGGTGTATATATACATACTTATATAGATACACACACACACCCTTTATTTAATCATTTAATCATTCCACAAGGTTTACATATATGGAAACATCACATCGTACCCCATAAATATATATAATCAATATGTGTCGACTGAAAATAAAAATACGTAAAGGTCCAAATGCTCTTCAATTACAGAATCATCTACAGTATTTGTACTGGAAAATGAATACATTTTTTATTCAGAAAGGAGTGTCAGATTTAGTAAATAAATGTGCATGCAATATTTGGAACATACTTTAAAATATCTGTTATCTTAAAATTCAAATTTAACTGAATATAACTGTATCTTATCTGGAAATTCTACTCCCAGGGAAATAATAGGAAATCTGAAGATAGATCACTGAGTATCATAGATAAAACATTTCTTAACAGATATATACAGAAATGGAAATATGAAAAAAAATTAGTTTTTAAGACTGTTTAAAATCTTTGAATTTACATTTTCATAGACCCAAGTGGAGACATATTTCTTTATTTGAGCCCCTTCTTTAGAACATAGGTCTTTTTCTATAAAGTCTTACTAGTGCTATCTGAATTATTGCTCCTACAGGAAATTATGAGCAGTGAATGTTAATGTTTTAGTGGCTTTCAGATATAGACAGCCTAGATCCATTGCCAGAGTATTTTATTACTTCAAAATCTTTCAAAATAACCTGAAATATCAGAGAACACAATGAAATTTATATCAAGAATCAACAGAGAAAAATTTATTATTAAAAAAATTTATTATTTTTACTATTAAAACTTTTAAACTTATGCAACAAATTCATGTAGATTAATTTTGATAAGTTCTTATACATTTTCATTTTTTGTGTGTTTGTGTGTGTGTGTGTATGTGTGTGTGTGTGTGTGTGTGTGTGTGTGTGTTGTGCGGGATTGAATCTAGGGCCTTATGAATGTAAAGCATGCACTCTGCCACTGAGCTACATACCTAGCCCAAAATTTTTATGATTTTGATGTCTCAAAATACAGAAATTAGATTATTTTATATTCTAATTATTATTACACATTCTCTTCATATTACATCTTTCCTAAAATATTACAATAAACACATTTACATATTGAAATTTTTTCCATATTAAAATAGAGTATTCTGTATTTTGCATATTTCCATATTCTCCAAATTTTCTCAAATCAATGAAAGATTATTTTAAAACTAGTTACAATTTTGTAAACAATTATATTTTCAAAAGAAAGTGATTTAATATCACTATTTACTATAATTCACAGAGGCAGAAATGTATGCAGAAACTTACTGCCAAAGAAAAATTTAGTGCAAATGAGCTAATCTTTGCATGGATTAAAATATAACATGTGTGTTCTCCAAATATTACAGTCTGTGATAATTGCACAGCCACAACAATGTTGAAATGTAGTCACTTTTTAAATTTAGCCAAAAACATAACCAGAAAATTTAACAAAGGAATATCCCCTGGGCCAATTTTTGCCATTTTAATTAGGAATATCTGATTAGAATTCCAGAGAAAACACACACACACACACACACACACACACTTTTTGTTCTTGTGGGATAAAGACCAAGACAGACTTTTGTAGAAATTTCTCAGTATTAAACATTATATAAAAATAATGAAAATATGTGAACTGCACATAAAGTCAAGAATTTAGAATGTAAACAAAACTAACAACAAATCCTCAAAAAAGTAGATGGAAAAAAAGAGAAATGGATGAATCTGATAATACATAAATAAATGTAATGTTGATACTGCCGTTTACTGGTGATGAGTTCTACTTCCTCAGGTGTTGAAGTATAACATCACAGAAGCATGCCTAGAAAAGCATATTAAGCAGGTTTTATTTAAAGGTAATAATAAAGACTTCTCCCGGGATGGTTGATGTTCTAGAATCTCAAAAAGTGAGTGCACCCTACATCTTTTATAGGTTCAGGTCTCTTGTCCTCCAGTTCTTTCTCCCCCTTATCTCTCCTTCCTGCCTATATGACTAGGCCGGGTTTTGCAGGTGAGATGGGCAGGGGGAGGGTCAAAGTGATTCAGGCAGGTGAAGGCCCAGGGGGAATAAATAGCAGCTCCTTGCCTGTAGTCCCTGACAAGCAAGGGTAAATCTGGTAATCAATGGGCTCCAGAAATCCTTGACATTCCATTCTCCAACATCCAGAGGCAGATGGCTTTCATGGCCTCCATTTCCTGGATTTGATTGGATCCCCTATTTCTACACTAACTGCCTGTCCCCAATTCTGGCTTCAATGATACAATGAGCAGTAGATTCGTTCATATGGACCAGAAAACAGCAACAAAAATTAAACCAAAACAACAACAAAATCAACCTCTGGTAAACCCTTTTAAGAAATAAATAGCTGGGACTTGGGATGGAGCTCAGTAGTAGAGTGCTTGCCTAGCATGCACAAGGCCCTGGGTTCGATCTCCAGGACCACAAAAGAAAAATAAAAATAAATAAATAAGAAAGAAAGAAATAGCTGGTCAGGAGTTGTAGTTCAGTTGTAGAGCACATGATGAACATGGGCAAGGTCCTGAGTTTAATCCCTAGCACCAGGAAAAAATAAAAATAATAAATAAATAAAAAACCAAATCTAGTAAAAGTTTTCAAAAAATTGGGAAAAATATATAAAGCACACAAAAAAGTTTTATAAAAATAATATTTACATAGATAAAATAATGATGGTTTTCTGAATAATGAGATTATGCATGAAAATTATTTTCTTCTTTGTGCTTCTTCACTTTTTCTTCAGTTCTTCACTTGGAAATAAGAACAGTGTTAATATCAAAATAAATATACACTCACACATATAGCTGCAGGTAAAAGAAAAATTTATGCATCCAGATATTTGAAAGAGATTTTCTGTAGGTGGTTGGATAAGTATTTCACATGTATACATGTCTCTGTGAATTTTCCAAATGTAAATAATCATAATTTTTCAAATCAGATTCCAAAAATATATGTAGTTTGATTTCAATATAGAAATGAAAATAGCATGTTTCCACATGCATTTGCGTGTGAATTTATGCTTGTTATATCTGTGTGCTCTGCAAACACAGATGGGCAAAATAGAGCTCTAAGGATTGTTTCCCTGTGACAGCATTTTGTGTAATTTTTGTTCTATGTACCTTTTCTTTATTCTCCAAAATTTTTCAAATAAATGAAAGACCATTTTAAAGCAAGTTATAAACAATGTACAAACTTCTATTTTATAAGAAAATGATTTAATGTAAGTACTTACTATACTTCATAAATATAGAAATATATGTAAAGTACTACTATATTCATACATGTAGAAACAAATGTAGAAAACTGTTTAATATAACTGTGGAATACAGTTCATTTACATAGTTGTACTCAGAGATAGAAGCAAACCTAAAATGTTAACCATTTCTGAGTTTCAAGGCTAAAGATTTTTATATCTTATTCCTTTTTACTGACTGTTCTTATATACTATGTAGTCAAGAATGTATTCTCATTCTACTTATAATTAGAAAAGAACCTCAGGATATGAAATAGTTAAAATTCATTGAAATCCTTAACTGGGAGAAGAACCTGTATGCTTTCCTTTGTGTACGGGAACTTTCCACATTTAAAACACACATTTCGCCATGAGAAATTCATTGAATGACACTGATCACAGTCCCAATCCCCCTCTCTGCGCCTGATGCCACATCTTGCTGAGTGAGAGAAGTCAGGCTTTGGCTTAAACCTTTCTGGCAAGAACTTCCTGGTATGGAGTCGCTTACCCTTCCAGCTAGCCCTAGCATGACTCACAGGAGAAACTTCCACAGTTTCTGCTGCTATTTCTGCTGGAAGGAAGCTAGGTAGGAATGAGCAGGAGGATTCGGATACACTAAGGGGTAGCAGTGGACTGACCTGGGTCCAGTCCTCCACGATTTCAGAGCAAGAAAAACCAGTTACCTCCTGGTCATTCTCACTAACAGAAATCAAGTTCTCCTTTTCTTCTCCCACTACAGCAGAAGCAGCAATATTAGCAGCAGTGGCCACTGCAGGCTCTTGACATGATACCTCCACTGTTTCCTCCCTGGTCCAGTCAATTCCTGCGTCTTGAGTGAATGCAAAATTGTCTAATATCTGTGTCTCATTTTCACTCTCCTCTTCTTTCATTACTTCCTGCCTCTGAAATGGAGTGCTTAATACCTTAAGAAGCTCACTCCTGAATAAATTTCGTTCCCCTTCTATTCTATGAAGGATTATAAGACTTTGTTGAAGTTGGAACCGAGCCTTTTCCCTTTCCTTTTGTTGTGTATCCCTGAGTCTATTAACCATTCCTATTAACACATTAATGAACAGTTTTTGTTCATCTACCTGTTCCTGCAGCTTCATTACCTTTTCCGTGTATTCTTTCTTCTGCTTCCTGGCCAAGCGCACTGCCAGGGCCAGGGCACTCCAGGCACAAGACTTCTTGATGGTTCCTGGAATTGCTGAGTCAGTCAGGATGGCCTGCAACTTCTTCTCCACATCCCTCCAGGACTTGCATGTCTGCATTGTACAGAAGTCTGTACTACCTCCATTTCGAAGTATTTGCTCATTTATAAAATCTACAACCTCTCTTTGATAGAAGCCACTGGCTGGGTCATTAAAATTTATAGCCATTCTGAGTAAAAAACTCTCTGTCCTGTTTTGCCTCAGAGAACCACACAGCAACAGAGTGGAGCCTTTTAAACTCTGAACTTCTGACCTCTCAATTCACTAGCTCCTCATGGCAAGTCAAACGCCATCTAGTGGGGTGAGGGTTTAGCCCACAGTACATAATGTTAGCTACTTGAGAGCTGTATTAATTAGAATGAGGCTTGAGAGAGTCAGTGGATTTAACCATTAGGAGGTACATGCAAATATTAAAACCCAACACAAGATAAAAGAAAATGAAATATATATCTCAGCTCAATCTGGTAGTGAATATAGATACATACTTAATAAATATTTACTAAATTGAATTAGGAAATACTTATTTTAAAATATTATGCTAATTATATTACTTAGTAATATTAATTTAATACACAATAACTTTTTTGGTACTGGGGACTGAACAGAGGGTCACTTTACCACTGAACTAAACCCCAGCCCTTTTCATTTTTTATTTTGAGGCAGAGTCTGTTTAAGCTGCTCAGGCTGGCCTTGAATTTGCAATCCTCCTGCCTCAGCCTCTTGAGTCACTGGAATCACAGGTGTGCATCATTGTGCCCAGTCACAATAACTATTTTTGATGATGAATGTAGGTCATAATTTATGTGCTACAGATGATACAAACCCATATTTTACCAATTGAGTTTTAATTTGTGCAGAATAAAATTCGTATTTTATAATAGGTAACATTCCAATAAATACTTACATTTTAGAGTCAGGCATTTTGTTAGGTGGAAGGAGATATAAAGATCAATGAGGCCTATTTTCTACTACCAAATTGAATAGTATATTTCGGATAAGCCTGTTGCAAATAAAGTGCAAACCTCAGAGAAGAACTCCTCAGCATTATTATTAAGAATAACATAATCAATAATATTTAGTTCTGGACATTTCTGCTTCATATATGAGATACACAAATTAATTATCCTGGAGCAACATAAATACAATGGGGACTTGCCAATATTAATGAAACACTTTAAATCAAGGAGAACTGAACCAAACTCTAAAACATATTATATATTATAACATTACATATTAATCTAGTTTTAGCTATAAAAATCATACTTCAACTCTTTTTCAACATTAAAGATTCCAAAATGCTAAATGGCATATAGCACAATAAAATATTAAAAAAATATAATAATAAAACTAATTATAATAATAAAAATAATATAAAAAATAATATGTTGCCACTGGGGAACTTTAGAAAAAGAATTTATACTTATCTTTGGTTACTCAAAAAAACATTTTTATTAAATCTATTTGATTTTAAGTTCCTCATATTTATTTTTATTTTTTAACTGATACATAACATCAAATTTTACATATTAATGGGAACCATGTAATGTTTTCATATATGTATATATTTGTGTAATGTTTAAATCAGTTTAAACATATGTATCCCCTCATAAATTCATCACTTCTTTATGGGGGAAAAAACTCAAAATCTTTTCTTTTGGCTTTTTGAAATGTGTAATACATTATTGTTATTTATGATAACCCTATTGTGTGACATCACACAATTTCTGACTAATAACTATAACTTTATACTCATTGACCAAAATTTTTCCATTCTTTTGTCCCCAATCTCTGGTAGCTGTCATTCTGCTCTATGTTCTATGTTCTGTGTTCTGTCTTCTGTTCTATGAGGTCAAGTTTTTTAGATTCCACATGGGAATGAGATCATGTGAAAGTAATTTATATTTCTTTTGTAGGTCTATACTTTTACCAAGGTATTGCAAATACCTTTTCTCTCTCATCATTTTTTATTAGAACATTATAATTATACACAGTATTTGTGTTCATTTTGACAAAATAATACATGCAAGGATTTTGATTTTAATCCCCATTTATCCCCCCTTTGCTTCCCACCTCCCTCCTCCATTCTCTCTCTTCTCCTCTATTATCTTCCTTTCACTCTTCTATTTATTTTCGATTGATATTTTCTGCATAAACATGAAGGTGAAATGCTTCTTTTTTCACTTTTTATTTTTGTTTTATTTTAAAAAATTAAAAAACTTTATTATTATTATTACTACTACTACTATTATTATTATTTTGGTACCAGGAATTGAACCCAGGGATACTTGATCACTGAGCCACATCCCCAGCAATTTTTATGTTTTATTTAGAGACAGGGTCTCACTAAATTGCTTACAGATTTGCTAAGTTACTGAGGTTGGCTTTGAACTTGAGATCTTCCTACCTCAGCCTCCTGAGCGGCTGTGATTATAGGTGTATGCCACGCCACCTGGCTTCACCATTTACTTTTAAAGGGAATTTATTTTTCTTTGGGTTCAAAGGTAAATTCAGGAAAAACATTTGATGAAAGCAGTGGAGAGAAACTGGGTCAACAACAACTAGATATGCCAAGATGAGAAGGGAGAGAAGTTCAGAGTAATGAACTTCCTTCTGAAATCATCTTAAGCAGTGGCATTGATCATTTCTGGAAGCAGAAAGAAGGCTGGAAATGTGAGCTTTGCACCCACATACAGCATCATTAGGGAACAGAAAAATGACTGGAATTTCGGTGAAGACTAGACAGAGGGGTTCAAGCACATGATCAATTTCTCACGTCATTTGCCAAATGAAAGCCTAAAGATTTAAATGGACAGTCCCTTGTCATGGATGGGGTTATGTAGAAACAGCTTCTGAGATAGAGTTGAGGGTACAAGATCTTTCTTAAGGTCAATACTTTTGAAGGGAAAGGGGCATGATTGATCAGAGGGAGAAGTCAGACTTCAATGCAGGACCTTCAAACACTTGCCAACCCAACTCAGTTCTTGGAAGAATTATCCATTAGAATCATCACCTAACAGGCTGAAATAACCAAATCATTGTACCTCCACTTCGTCTAGTCACTGGATTTGAGTAGCCTTGAAATAGTATACAATGGACAAGATGATTCTGAAACTGAGGAGCTGACAGCTGGAAGCTGACTGTTGACTCCATGGTTGAGAGCAAGTCAAACTTAAAGAGATAGTTGGTCAACATATTTGATTTTATCAGAAATTACACTTCTTAGATCCTCTTCTCCATTTACACTCAAAGAACAACTGGTGGGCCTCCTATCCAAAGAAGATATTTAGAAGGGGGAAGCTGAATGAAATGTCTACCATAATCAGTTCTCATTGTTCCTGTTCTGCTATCATGTTCGCTAGAATTGGTGGTTTATCTGAGAGCAGGGCCCAGGCCATTTGCTTTCTATATGTATATCTCCTTCACTGTCCTATCATGTAAGAACAAACCTATTTCACCCTGATGATCAGAATTAACTACCCCGAAATGGTGACTCTTGTTCTTGTTTCCTGGACTCTGGATCAAATGAGACCAAAGCACCCAGGTGTCAGCCATAGATTATAATTCAATGGGACTTTTGCCGTGTCTTCCAGAAAATATATGTCTCCTTTAAAAATCAGGACTTTTAATCCATCAGTTAAGTGAGTTGTGAAGATTGGGAGCAAAGATTTCCCCCAGTGGATTTTTGGGAGTGTGGGTAAACAGAATTATTTCTGCTACCACACTTTGGTTCCTAGACCCATGTATTTTTCCTATTGGTGAATAGGAAAAACAGTGATCCTGGAATATGACACCCTCAACCTTGCAGAATATTGCCACTGAGCTGGTAATTAAGCTGCACCTTCAATAGATTATTACAATTTAAGTGTAGTAGCTTCTGGGCAGTGAACCACGTTATGTGATTAATGAATTCTACATTCTTGTTGCCATGAAATGGTCCCCTTAGACTGATGCAATATTATGTGAGATCCTATATTGGATCAAACATTCTGTAAGCTCCTGGACTATGGCACCAGCCTTGCAAGAAAGGACAAATTATTCCTGGAATACAAACTGATTACCCTTTCAGGATGAAAAAAGTCCAGTGTAGTCAATATGCTAAGAAGGAATCAATTGGTGTCAAGGAATTAAGCTATATCAGGGCCTCAAGTTTTGATTTTCACTGCATAAAAGTTGAACATTTGCCAGTAACAGTGAATAAATCAATCTTAGTACATGTGAATCTAGGCTGTTGGGCTCCTGAGTAGTCTCCATCTCTGTAACCATGGCTACTTTTCTCCTGTGCTCATTGTGACTGCACTGGGCTGGTTAATGACAAAGGCTAGTTGATGTCAATAGTCTGATTCTTTTGTCTACCTGTATGGTGTTTCATTCATGGCAAATGATCTCTGATGGGCGTTAATATATAATATAGGATCTTCATACTTCTTGACCACCCGTATGTGTATCCACATCTGGCTGTCTCTAGCCTTCTTGCTCCTAGTCTTCCACCTTTTTGCATCCAGGCTCATGATCATTTGGGTATTTTTAACTTTGTCTTTTAAAGCCACCCTGACAGTTTGGAATATAACTGCTATCCATTTCAGTTTGGACCTACATTTAGACTGCCTTTTCTGAAAAACAACCTCAGACTTTTTATTCCTCCTTCAGATGGTCATATGAGAATATCACACAATTACAAATATAAACTGATGTAGAGATATAGTATAATTATATACCACAAGGTTGTAAGCAATGTGTTCATATGGTGTGCTTATACACTCTCTTCCTCTTTGTGCTCCACCAAAGATGTACTACATTATATTTTAATGGATTGTTGCTAGTTCTACCTCAATATTTGATTCAAAAGGTCTAAAAGACTCATCTTCTCATGGGTTAGCTCTGCTTGCACGGTCAAACATTCTAGGCACCAGTAGAACTCTAGGGCAGCAGAACACTATGAAATGTCTTTGAAAGGTTATGCCTTTGCTTTACAACCTAATGGCCCTCGGTTGTGATTCTCCTACTGGAGTTTGCCACGAACACCACTTGACATCTTTCCATACTGGTAACAGTTCAAATATAATAAGCTGTACTGAATATGACCCAAGTAGAAAGAGTACAGACCCTTCAGCCAAGACTTCCTATATAGACTTGTTCTACTCTGGGCCCATGTCAAAGCTGACAACATTTTACAACACTTAACATAGGTTCAGAGTGATATTCCAAGGTATATATGCTTCCTCCAGAGCTTGAATAGCCATCGTGTGTTAGGATGTACAGGTTGCAAGAATATATCTTTTACTTTGGAAGGAATATATTGGCATACTCCTGACCACGAAATCTCTAAAACTTGTACAGATGTGGCAGGTCTTTAAATTTTTGTAAGTTTACCTTCCACCATCTGGAGCACATCTGTCTTATCAAAGCATGCTAGACACCTCTTGTGCATCTACAAGTAGAATTAATGTAATGATTGAATGGTGTTCTTATGAGATCCAAATTGTCTAAAACTCTCCAAAAACTATATATGACTATGATGATACATTATGATTACATATATAAAGGTATATTGTGTCAATTGAAAGAGAAAATGATCTGTTTATGATTGAGATAGAACAGAATGCATTTCCACAAATCATATCACGTCAATGAGGTAGTATAGTATTAATCTGCTTTAGCAAAGTGTCATATGCCACATTGCAACTATGACTGGAGCTATTTACTAGATTGGGTTTATAATTGTTTATTGTCATTATCAAGGATATGTCTAAACTTGAGAGGAAATAAAAAATGCTAGGAACATCTAATTGTTTTAGACTAAGGAAATTATCAAGTCTAATGTGGACATATCAAATAACACATGGGGCTAAATAAAGTGCCTTCTAATAGGTAAAGATGAAAAATTTTGACAACCAAACTGTATTAAATTGATTAAAACAAACTCTTTCAAAATTATGCTTATAGTTATATTTTAAAAAACCAAAACCTTATTGATCAACATTGGATGTTGTTTCAGGATAACTCATTATTTTAAATATTGACATATAAAGTTTTAAAAAATTGTCACTTGCTCTGTCTTTCCATATAAACTATATTTATTTATTTTTGATACTGAGGATTAAACCCGGAGCACTTAACCACTAAGCCTCATTCCCAGCCCGTTATCATATTTTATTTAGAGACAAGGTCTTGCAGAGTTGCTTAGGGCTCACTAAATTTCTGAGGCTGGTTTTGACTCAAGATCCTCCTGCCTCAGCATTCAGAGACACTGAGATTATAGGTGTGTGCCACTGCGCCCAGCATAAACTATTTTAGAATAACAAAAAGTCAGAGTAGAAATTCTATATGTAAGGATTCCAATCAATAATTGCGGGATCAGAAAATCACTAATTTGTACTCTCTAAAGAAATAATGGTTCTAGGCAACAGTCATCAATAGATGTTAAAACTATTAAGTGAAAGGAGGATGAGGAAAGTTTATAATAGGGAGTCCAGATTGACAACATTTGGACAAACTGGTCAAATTCCACATCACTAAAATTGGGACATCACTGAATTTCATGATATGATATAATAAGTATACAAAGCCTCTAAAGTATTATGCTAAAAATGTTGGAACTGAATCTAATCTCTGTTTTAGCTCTATTAGTTTACAGGAGACCAATAAAGATCAAATTAACAAATTGAGCAGGTAATCAGACAAATGCTAAATATAAGTTCTTCTATAGGTAAAGTACTCAGTTTTTTCCAACAAATAAGTAATGTAAAAATAAACTAGAGCTGGGTACGGTGGTACATATATTGCAGTGGCTTGGGAGGCTGAGGCAGGAGAATCATGAATTCAAACTCAGCCTCAGTAACTTACTGAGATGCTAAGTCACTTAGCAAGACCCTGTCTCAAAATTAAAAACCATAAAAAGGGCTGGAGATATGACTCAGTGGTTAAGTATACCTGGGTTTAATCCCCAATACCAAACCAAACCAAACCAAACAAACAAACAAAACAAAACCCCAGAAGACTGGTGCCTGAAAAATAACACACAAATTCTCCATATCTTGACTTTGGCTTCATCTGGATTCTAATTTGGATCCTAATATGAATAAATAAAATGAAATTATACTAGTAATAGAAATTATACCAGTTGTATTTTAAGACTGTACTATAATAATATTGGAAATTAATAGCAGTATGAATAAATACAAAAACAATTTTGAAAAATTAATTGATAATTAATATATGGAGTAGAAAATGAAATCTATTGAGATGATTTAATAGAATTAAATACCTGTGCAACAAAATAAGAAAAAGTAAATAAATTTGCTAATCTTTCAACTGGAGAAACACTAAAATAAACTTGATGAAAAAATAAATTTATTTAGTATCAAAGCAGAAATCCATAAATTGAAATAAAAATATTAAAATTCCTGAATAAATGGAAACTGAGACTATAGTTTTCAACCATTTAAAAAACTTGATATGTGTTCCAACATGGATGAAACTCAAAAATATGCTGACTGAAAAAAATCCAGTTAACAAAGGACAACATATTGCATAACTCCATTTCATTTACATAAATTGTTAATATCCAAAAAGAGATCAATGGTTTTATAGGATAAAGGTAGGAAGACAGATTTAATGCAAGTGTCATAAGAGGTCTTACTGGAGTTATGGGAATGTTCTGAAGCAAGATTTTTGTGATGGTTAAACAATTCAGTTTACTAAAAATTATTGAATTTCATACACGAAATGGGTAAATTTTATGACATGTAAATTGTATCTTAATAAAATCATTCTTGAAAAAAGTCTGATTTTTCAATCCCACACTTGATATATTAAGTTCATTAGAAATGAAGAATAGCTCTACTAGAATTAAATGGTTCATGTGTTTTGTCAGTATTAACTAAAGGTTAAATAGTTAATTCAGGGAACTTATGAGCTAAGAGTGTTCATTGTGAAGAGGAAATGCAAATGCTTTTAGTCAGTTTTATCCTTGGCTTGTTCAAGAACTTCAGGAAATCCAGTATAGCTGAAGTGGAATGAGAGAATAAAAGAATAGTATAGATGAGGTAAGAGTGATGACAAGGATTCAGATCATTTAGGTCATTGTTAGGACTTTGTTTTATTTTCAAAGGGAGATGAAAAGACATAGGATGATTTTAGCAGAGGAATGACATCATTTGATTTAAATTTTAAATATATCACGCTGGCTGCTGTTTGATTAACAGACTACAAGAGCCAAGGGCAAAATTTAGGAGACCAGTTAGGAAAGACTATTGCAATAATCCAGGTGAGAGATCATGGGGTTTAAAATTTTTCTTCCCTTTCCACAAACTTGTATTGTCCCCTATCACCTGTTCTGTCAAGTTCAAAATCCTCTGTCAAAGAATTTCAAATGAATTCAGTATTTATAAAACAAAAGCAAAAATAAGTAGAAGGTATTATATATGAAGGGATTAATATACCCACTCACAAAAGTCTGTGGCTACAACTGGCTCCATTGTCCAAAATATACACCAGTAAATCCTAGAAATGTTGGATTAAATTCAGCAAACATCCTTTAGAGATACTAGCTAAAGTTTGGAAAAAAAGGGGTGTAGTCTGTGGGGAAAAAACAAAGAGGAACTTTGAAAACAATAAATATAAATGAACTGAAGCTTGCTGCTCAGGGTTAGGTTGCAAGGAGTGATGCCCATATGGTAATAAAAAAGGAAAGGGGTTTGGATTTCAACAATCACTATTTGAGGACAGAAGATGAAATATCAGGTCTAAGGAAAATAGGATTTAGAACTAACTAAATTCCCTGAAGAAAGTCACAATTGAAGGACTACATTCTGGAGGAGAAAAGATGAGAAAAAAATCCACCTGCAAATAATACATCAAATAAAGTGTGTTTATCCAGGATATAAAAAAACCCTCAAAATTCAGTAATAAAAAATCAAACACCACAATTAAAAATGGCAAAATATTTGAACAGATACTTCACCAAATAAGATAGTTGAGGGACAAATAAGAATATGAATAGATATTTAACATTATTATAAGGTAAATGCAAATCAAAACCACCTGAGATATCATTTCACACCTATTAGAATGACTAAAATTAAAAAGGTTACCCATACTAACTACATGAGTCAGCTTGGGCTGACATAATAAAATACAATAGACCAGAAATTTATTTCCCCACTGTTCCAGAACCTGGAAAGTCCAAGACCAAATTCTAACAGAGTAATCCCAGAAGCTCTGGAGGCTGAGACAGATAGGAGGATCATGAGTTCAAAGCCAGACTTAGCAAAATTGAGGTGCTAAGCAACTCAGTGACATCCTGTCTCTAAATAAAATACCAAATAGGGCTGGGGATGTGGCTCAGTGGTCGAGTGCCCTGAGTTCAATCACTAGTAACAACAACAACAAAATTCCAACAGAGTTTGGTTCTGGCAAATTTTTCCTTCCTAACTTGTAGATGGCCACCTTTGCACACTGTCTTTGTATAGTAGAAAGAGAGAAAGATATCTCACTTCCTGTTCACATAAGGTAAAAGTCCTATCAGATTAAGGTCCAATCCTTACGATCTCACTTAGCTTTAATTGCATTCTAAAAATTCTCTGTCCCAATATAGTCACATTGGGGGTTAGGGATACAATATATGATTTTTTTTGGTAGGGGTGGCAATTCAGTTTATGGTACCAATTATTGGAGAGATTCGGAGGAATGGAAATATAATACTGGTGGGAAAACAATTTGGTAGTTTCTTAGAAGTTGAACATACACAAGCCAGGCTTGGTAGAGTGTGTCTATTATCTCAGCAACTCAGAAAGCTGAGTCAGAAGTATCCCGAATTCAAAGTCAGCCTCAGCAACTCAATAAGACCCTGTCTAAAAATAAAAAATAAAAAAAGGGCTGGAGATGTGGCTCAGCAATAAAGCACCCCTAGGTTCT